>NC_091460.1:91017709-91317709 GCF_027789765.1 Dendropsophus ebraccatus | reverse complement strand
GTTGTCTGATTATTTCTGATCATTGCTTCATAAACTGTTTGGATTTGTGGTGGGTTATTTGCTGTTATATCTCTGTGGGATTCATTATTGTTGAGTTGGGGTTTTGTCCGATTATTTCTGATCATTGCTTTATGCACTGTCTCAGATTTGGGGTGGGTTAGTTGGTGCAGGTTTTATGATTTTGTTGTTTTCTTATCTTTCACACTGTTCATTTGCCTTTGTATATAATATAATTCCTTTTATTTATATGCGCTGTTGTTGTGTACTTTCTTTGCTGACCGTCCCCTAGAATTTACATGGGAATATTATTATTGCTCAGTATTAGTATGCATTAATATTAATATTGGCAATGATCACATTTCTTACAGTACCATCCCTGGAGAAAACTGTACTAGAATTAAAGGGTAAAACGGAGGGAATACAGAAAGAACTGACTCCCACTCAGAGTGAAGTGAATGACTTGGAGGACCGGTCTAGGAGGTCCAATGTCCGGAGTCTTGATCTCCCTGAGGGGGTGGAAGAGGGAGATGCAATTAATTTTTGTCAGAAGTGGTTTCTTAAAGTGTTTGACGATTTGTCTCTGCAGTTCTCAATTGAGAGGGCTCATTGAGTTCCACTGACGAGACTTCCACCGCGTTCTCAACCTAGAACCATGATTGTAAAGATGATGTGTTCAGGGGACCGGGATAATATCCTTAACCCCTTCACGTCAGCAATCTGTATATATACGTTCCTACTGCACATACACATACTGCAGTATGAATGTATATATACGTTCCTGTACTGATGGGGGCTTTGTGATGAGAGTAAGATTGCTGCAGGGAGTGCGATCCCGCTCTCATCTGTGTTCAGCGCCGGAGGTAATGAGAGTCAGCTGCGATCCCGCAGCCGACTCTCATTAACCCCTTAAACGCCACGATCTACAGCGATCTGTCACTGAGTGATCGGGACCCCCGCAGCATGGTCTCGATTGCATGTACTGGCAGGCGGGGGTAAGCTCCTTACCTCCGTCCTGTCGGATCGGCGATCTATGTATAGAGTCTGCTCTCAGGCAGGCTGTATACATAGATCGCCGATAACACTGATCTATGCTATGCTATGGCATCGCATAGACCAGTATATGCAATTTAATGATTGCATATTTTACAGTAAATAAAAGTGTTAAAAAAAGTGTAATAATAAGTTTTGAAAAGTATTAAAAACCACTTATAAACCCCCTCCCAATAAAAGTTTAAAAGACCCTCTTGCCCATTATAAAAGTAAAAAATAAATAAATAAATAAACAAATAAATAAACATATTATATATAGCAGCGTGTGGAATTGTCCGATCTATTAAAATATAACATTATTGTTCCTGCACAGTGAACGGCGTAAGCGGAAACAAAAATAACACACCAAAATTGCTGATTTTATTAAATTATATATCACAAAAAAATTTATAAAGAGCAATCAAAATTTTTCTGTTACACCAATATGATATTCATAAAAACTAGAGATCATGGCGCAAAAAAATGACACCTCAACCAGTCCTGTAGGTGGAAAAATAAAAGCGCTATGGCTCTTAGAAGGCAGGGAGGAACATTCCATTATTTGACCCGGACTTTTGTGCATTAAAGGGCTCTGTCTTTAAGCATCTAGAATGAAAGAGACCGTGTCTTATAATGGACCGAAAATTTCTCTATTTCCTGACTATGCTTGGGAAACACAAAAGAAGTGTATGTCTTACAAAGAAATTAAGAGGAAATTAGTGGTGGCAAAAATCTCGTTTTCTCTGCTTTTTCCCGCCAGGTTGCGGGTGGTATATAAAGACTGTTATTTTCTTCTCTAATGCTCAGGAAGCGGGCACATGGTTAAAAGCAGAAGGTTTGGGCTTATAGCATGTTGCATTGGGGGCACGAGTATTGCGGCTGATTATATTTGTGTATATAGTGCTTAAGTAATTAATTCTTTTTGTTGGAGGGGACAGGGGGGATGGTTAGATTGACCTTAGTAAGAGACTTCTTGGGTAATGTCCAGGAGAGTCAGGCTGGCGGGGGGGGGGGGGGCTCCTGGGGCTTGGTAGGTTTTTTTAAAATTTATTTATTAGATGAGTTTTAGTATTTTGCGCTGGAATGTGTTCAGGGATGGGGGAGCTGACAAAGAGGACGTTATCCATCGACATCTCCCAGCGGTTATATGCTTATTGGAGACGCATTGCACTGGTGACTCTGTGTGTAGATTAAAACGGAGATGGGGCGGGGCGGAGTTCCATACCGTCTACTCCAATTTTTCTTCTGGCGTGTTGGTTATTATTCATAACAAAATCCCGTTCCAAATTATTGAGAGTAAGTGCGATCTCCCTCCTTCTTGTTACAGGTTTTTTTTGAGTTGTTGGATTTTCTCCAAGGTAAAGAAGACCTTCCACTGATAATATGTGGGGACCTAAATTGTGTGATTGACCCTGTGCTGGATAGGGGTGGGCAACATCCTAAAACGACTGGAAAAAGTACACCTCTCTCAAGACTTCTCTCTGAGACTGGGTGTCGGGATGTCTGGAGGGGTCTGAATGCTAACAAATTGGTTTATTCCTGTTTTAACTCTTCCCATAAGTCTGTGCCCCGAATAGACCTTACATTGTGTAATGATCTTGCCTTTAAATACATCACTAAGATGGTCTATGAGACAAAATCCGTTTCGGACCACTCACCTATGGTTGTAAGATTGGTGGTCTTTTCAGAGGTGGGTGGGGGAGGAAGGAATTTTCGTATTAACCCCTACTGGCTTAAAATATTAGATACAAAGGAATTTATAGTTGCTGAGTTGGATTTTTTTTTTATGGGTCAACAGGAGCACAACTGAAATCTGGGTGGTGTGGCACGCCTTAAAGGCATTCCTTGCAAGGAAGTTAAATATAAAAAGAAAGCCTTTCAGGCTCAGGAAGAACAGTTGAGGAGGTCCATAAGTTTGGCCGAGCAGGAGTGGGGGAGAGACCCGTCCACACAGAGGTTTGAGGCCTTGCAACATTCACAGGATAGCTATGCTAAATTTTTAACTGAAAAGCTCAACACAAACATTTCTTTGCAGGACAGAAGAACTTTATTGAATCCGATAGGCCAGGGAAGATGGCAGCTTTTCTGAAAGCACAAAAGGGAAATAGTTATATATCTGCTCTTTATGATCCTCAGGGGAAACTAGTTAGGCTGGGTTCACACTGCGTTTTCAGCATACGTTTAACAGATCTGGGTTTTTTTTTACGGACAAAAAAATAGTGTCAGCAACGTTTTTGTAAAAATCTGTTTTTGATCCGTTTTTTTATAATGGAAGTCAATGGAAAAACGGATCAAAACGGATGTACGCAAATGCATTTGTTTTTTGCTATCCATTTTTCATCCGGTTTTTGCAAAAAACGGATGAAAAAAAAAACGGATTGCAAAAACGCAGTGTAAATCCAGCCTTAGTTACAAGTTAGGAATTAAGAAGGTAGCAAGGGAATTCTTCTCCTCACTGTATGCATCTGAACAGGGGCCTGTGGGAGAGAAGGGGAGTTCCTTTTTGGCAGAATGTAATTTACCTAGGGCCTCGGACACACAAAGGGAGTGTCTTAATGAACAGTTTAGTATTGGGGATCTGAGGGAGGCTCTAGCATAACTAGATTCCGCACACCAGGGTCGAATGGTTTAGCATTTGATATCTATAGAGAGTTTGGGGAGGTTCTCCTACCTTTTCTGCTTGAGTTATTTAATGAATCCTGAGAGAGGGGGAGCCTCCTTACCTCTATGTGTGAAGCCAACATAGTCCTTATTCTTAAAAAAGATCCCCACAAAATTTAATCATATTGGCGCATTTCACTGCTAAACACCGATTTTAAAATTCTTGCCAAGGTGTTGACAAGGAGGTTTCCAGGGTCTCCTCAGATTTGATAGGCAGGGACCAAGCTGGTTTTATGGCTGGAAGATCTATTTTAAATAATATCCATAAGGTTTTTGCAAATATTCAGGTGGGGGATGAGGCCCCCCATTCCATCCTCTTGCTTGAAGCTATGTAAGCTTTCGATAGGGTGGAATGGGGGTACCTCTGGAGGGCTGTGGAATCTTTTGGTTTGAGGGATAAGTTCATTATTTGGGTGAGATTGCTTTACTCCGGACCGGTAGCAAAAATTATTGTTAATGATGAATGCACAGAGAGCTTTCCCATGTCGAGGGGAACTAGGCAGGGGTGTCCCCTCTCCCCCTTTTTGTATAATTTTTATATTAAACCCCTAGCTCAGAGGATAAGACAAGAGGAGAGTGTTCAGGGTTTTGGGATGGAGGGAGGCTCCAACAAGTTGCTGCTTTATGCGGATGACGTTTTGATTTTTGTTAGGGACCCCCAGCAGGGTATTTTAGATCTTATGAACCTAGTCACCGAATTTGGCCAATTCTCAGGACTCAAAGTTAATTGGGACAAATCATCAGAGCTTCCATTAGGTAAGGATCTGGCTTAGATTCCCGTTTAGGGATGGCAGAAAGAATTGCAATAGTGAAGACGATGCTACTTCCCCAGTTTTTGTTTTATATTCAGGCCTCCCCCGTGTGGATTCCAGAGTTCTGGTTCCGCAGGATTGAAGCATTCAGGCAGATGCAGGCAGTGGAAACTGATGAAACACTCCTTAGCCAACAACACTTCTTCCCTGTTTTTTTTTTTCTTTGCGCAGCCCCAACGGTGGAAGTTTGGACCTCTTCACCCCTATATAGGCTCAGTTGGTTCCTGGTGGGGGTCTTTTGTCAGTGAGAGAGAGACTAAGAGAGAAATGGAGTTGACAAAAATGACGTTTAGAATACACACCGCCACAGTTATAATTTTTGGAAGACTCACTTGCTTCCTCACTCACTTTTAATGGTTCTCTGTGTGCTCACTGCCATGCTAGGTCTGGTATAATTTTTGTAAGGCTCACTGGCTACCGCTTCTACCTTGTTCTCTCTGTCCTCACCGCCATGCTGTGTCAGGCTGAATTTTTGGCTGGTTCATGATATGCTACCTCTGTTTTAATGGTTCCCTGCGTTCTCACTGTCAGGCTGAGTTTTTGGGTGGTCCATATGGTGCCATTAGGCAGCCTCAGAGGTATGCATACATGCTGCCCCTGCTGTTTCCTGTCCATTTACGTTGTGTTTCCATCAATTTCTGAGGTTAACAGGTTTTCACACGACCTTCCCTCTACCGAATTTGAGTCCCCTGCAAAAATGCTTGAGTCTCCCATTGACTTCAATGGAGTTTGTTACTTGAAATGAGCACTCGAGTATCGGGAGATATTCTTTTCAAGTAACGAGCACCCGAGCATTTTAGTACTCGCTCATCACTAATGGTGATCCCAGTGGCTCCCACATACGCCAATCTGTTCCTGGGCTGGTGGAAAGACACTGTCATCTTTAGTGAGACACATGCCCGTACCTAGACCACATAACCTATTGGGGAAGATTTATAGACAACGTACTGATCATCTGGTAGGGACCATAACAACATTTTGAGAGCTTTGTTGGAGCACTGAACTAAAATAGCCTAGGTCTGAGATTAACTTTGAAACTACACAGGGACCGACTCTGTTTCTTGGATATCCTGATCCAATGAGGAACCAATGGACACATCTTGACAGATGCATATTGGGATCCAACGGCAGGTAATAATCTTCTTAGATGGGATAGCCATCAATAGCAGGTACTCAAAAGCAATATTCCAAAAGGTCAATGCCTACGGATACGTAGGAACTGCTCAACGATAGAAGCATTTGAAAACAAGGCAGAAAAACTTACGAAAACGCTTTAAAAAGAGGAGCTACCCCAACAAAATTTTAAAAAGAGCTTACAAGCATGCACTTCAACAAGATAGAAACGGCCTCCTCACCCCTCAACTTAGTGAACCAGAAGAGGACAAGGCTAGGATAATAGGGACATACGACACGGCTGCCCCCCTTATCCAAAATATACTTGAAAAATACTTGCCAGTGCTCAGGATGGACACAGACATTGCCAATTTCTTACCCAGCAGACCGCAGATGACTTGACCAAGAGCCATTAAGTACCCCCTCCGGTGATGACACGAACATGGCTGGATAAACATCGACTGGTCGGCACATATCGATGTGGTGAGTATAGGGCTTGCCCCTACATTGAAGTATCGAACACTTTTAAAGTTGCCCATGTACCTCGGACATTCCAAAATAAAACGTTCGCTAATTGCAAGACCTCAGCCATTGTACACATGGCCACTTGCCCATGTCCCAGAAAGACAGTTCGTGAATTAAGGCGCCGAATATAGGAACATATGGACGACATCAGGCACAACCATTCGAAACCAATTGTTACCCACGTGCGTCAGAAACATCAGGAGAACCTTTTCAAATCACTTTCCAGGTTTTAGAAACAATAAAACTCAATGCAAGAAGAGGAGACATAGACACCATTCTATTACAAATGGAAGCAAAATGAATTTTTCGTCTCCAGACCTTGGAACCCCAAGGTCTAATGGATCAACTCTCGTACACCTGTTTTATCTAGGAACATTTGGCTTGTGATCCCCAGGACACACAACATAACAAAACCCCAAGATATTCCATCCATTCATTCCCTAATCTCTCCTTTACCCCCCCCCCCCTAACCACCACCAACCTATAAACCTCCACCATGTAACCCTAAGTACTGAACATGGCCATACTGTAAGTTCCCCTTATTTTTCAAGATATCTGTACCCTTACAATGATAGGGAACCTTAATTCTAATAATCATCCGAATAGCCAATATCATGTACTCTTGCCACAAACCTTAGCCCAGTGATGTAATTTTTATAATTTTTTATTGCTCCACCTGATTAGTGCTTTCAAGGTATGAATATCTTCCCATAACAAAGCATTAACTCCACTTACCTGCCCTTTCTCTACTAAATATATTATATACTTTTCCTACATAGACCAAAATGTGTAAACAGGGCTATCTTTACAGCAAAGAATTCCTACAAGACTGATAGCTCACACCAAGATATAATAAACAATATACACTTTATTGATAATTCATGTGAAATTCATAAAAATACATATTTAAAATTCCAAAATCATGATATAGACAGATTTGCACAGATGACATAGGTGGGCCACAGAGATCACCAGGACATAATTGAGCAGTGAGGGGAAGCGTAGTAAAATTAGTCAGGCGCCCAAACGAAGGGAGAAATTGATAAAGTGCACAGTGCTGTAGGATCAAGTGTCCAATCAACATGTGTAGCAGCAATAATAGTATATATTAAGGTGCACAGTGCTGTAAAAATACTATATATGAAACCTCTGATATATGGGCGACTGAGGTGATTACACATATACACAGTAATAGCGACAATGCCTAACCAGCTTCCAAACTAATAGCGTGCTAAAGTGCGGGATATACCTCAAGTCCAGTGACTGCGTGGTCCTCCTCCTCCCCAACGCACGTTTCGCGTTAGCTTGATCACGGGGTGTGGCTTAAAGGGGTAGTCCACCAAAAAAAATTTTCTTTCAAATCAACTGGTGCCATAAAGTGCCAGAGATTTGTAATTCACTTCTATTAAAAAATCTTAAGTCTTCCAGTACTTATCAGCTGCTGTGTGTCCAGCAGGAAGTGGTGTTTTCTTTCCAGTCTGACACAGTGCTCTCTGCTGCCACCTCTGTCCATGTCAGGAACTGTCCAGAGCAGTAGCAAATCCCCATAGAAAACCTCTCCTGCTCTCTAGACTGGAAATAATACAACTTCCTGTTGGGCATACAGCAGCTGATAAGTACTGGAAGGCTTGAGATTTTTTAATAGAAGTAAATTACAAATCTCTGGCACTTCATGGCAGCAGTTGATTTGAAAGAAAAAAAATTTTGGTGGACTACCCCTTTAACACTCTACCCTCCCAGTTTATATACCTATCGGCTCATCTCTTCCATCTACGGGCGCTTCCGTCATGCGTCCCGCGTCATCACGTCACTGACGTGGCTCCGCTCCGTCCGTCCGCCCACCCCCGGTGACGTGGTCTCCGAGGGCGGGACAGGCCGACATCAAGGCGACGCGTTGCCATGGTGCGACGCACGCTGGGCGCATTGAGTTCAGTGTCCGATGTAGGGACAGCTCCATAAACCCTATCTAAGCACTCATTTACTCAGTGATGACCAGCTTCCCTTTTACTATCAAGCCATATACGGCAACAGGTACAAATGTGTCATAGGTGATATGAGGTTCAGAAATGGGCATACACAATAAGGACAACAAGGACATAATACAATTAACCAAGTGGTGCATCATCAACAATTAAGGTATAAATATGTGTATGAATTTGATCATGGTGAAAAGGACTATATAGCTATATAAAGATATATAAAAAAAAACATATGAATTTTTTTTTTTTTTTTAATATATATGTATACATATCTAAATTCATTTATATTAAAAGATAAAAAGGTATGGATGTGTGTGATAAAGTGATACATGTGCATCTGTGAAAACTGGTGTTGATATCTGATAAAAACTATGTATAAGTACATGCACCTATGTGCATAATAATATAAGTGTACAACAATAGTGACTATTGTAACGTGTGATACAAATGTGAATGTATATCTGAACAGTACACTGTAGAAAAAAAAATAAAATATATATATATATATATATATAAATAAAGTGACCCCCTATTATTAAAGTGAAATAACAAAAATTCAAAAGTATTCAAAAATATTAAAGACAGCACACATACACCCCCCCCCCCCCCCCCCACGGGCTCTCACAATATCATGGACATGTTCTCTCACACGGATCTTCAGTTGTCGTGAAGTAAGTCCCACATAAATCAGGTCACAAGGGCATTTAGCGTAGTAGATGACTCCTTCTGATTTACACTCGATATGTTGGGTGATTTTAAAATTCTTAGAACCATCACTAGATGTAAATTCCTCCGCTTTCTCCACATTTGGGCATGCGACACACCTGCCACAAGGTGAGCATCCCCACTTGGGTCCCTTGGAACCGAATACATTTCTCACCGACACCCCTCTGTGGTAACTATGGACCAGTTAGTCTCTCAACTCCACTTACCTGCCCTTTCTCTACTAAATATAATATATAGTATTCTATCATAATTTACTACCAGGTAATACACAGTACGGTGTGTTTTGTCTGCCTAACAGCATCATACTTTGGCCATGGATACTCCGCTTATCCTGGATCACATTACGTTAGTTACCTAGCAACACCATGCTCCAAATGTTTACATCCCGTGATGACCAGATCACGTGGTAACATATCAGGGTTTCTGAGCAACCTAGGATGCTAGATAAATCATATGAGGGGCGGTACTGGGACGTCAGACGCAATCATGTAGTAAGAACTCTAGCTCATGACGCCCGGACCCCGAAAACACGCCTTGGACATATAATACAGTGGTGTGCCCCCGGAGGTGTTATATCGGAGGGATGGCCGGTGACTTGCTAGGTGTTGTGGTGTGACACCACTCCGGTGGTTGATGGCCAACATACAGCCAGACCTTATTATGTTGTCACGTGACGCCAATGCCTGGTGGGCACACAGGTGTGATGGCACGCCTGCTTTTAGTTTGTGAGGCCGGTTGTACCTTTTCCCCTGTGGTCAGTGTCCTGCCAGCTTGCTACCAGGTCCCTTAGGATAATGTCACAGGTGTCCAGAGCGGTGTAATGACATCCCGCATAGGGCCAGGGCCCAGTCAAGACCGCTGTGGAGAGCTATCTAGCTTGCATCCTTTCTCCACACCGTTCCGAACAGAAAGCTCTTGCTCCTCCTTCACCCATGGGACTAACCTCCTCTACAGCGGGTAGGGTGCGCTGTGATTGGGTGAAAAGAGTGCAATAGAAGAACAGAGAGGAGAGGTGATAGGAGAAAGGAAAGCAGAAATCCTACTGGTCTACAGATGCTGGTTAACATAAACACAATAACTCTTTGCAATCCTTAAGCTGTGCATCTTCCACACACTAATATAT
Organism: Dendropsophus ebraccatus; assembly: GCF_027789765.1. Lineage (NCBI taxonomy): Eukaryota > Metazoa > Chordata > Amphibia > Anura > Hylidae > Dendropsophus > Dendropsophus ebraccatus. The sequence continues at coordinate 91,307,741 of NC_091460.1, read as the reverse complement.
AATACAGCGACATCTAGTGGTCAACTTTTAATACTACTTTTACTATAATAAGACCACAAAAAGTACAGACTTTTGCGAAGGGTGTATGCAATAGTAACACCCCTAGTGAAACACCACAATACTGCATGCCGATAGGATACTGAGACAACGCACACAAAAAGGAGGAGGTTACTTCCTATCAGTTAACTATACATAACCGGATAAGGGGCGTTCCTGTGACATCATCGTACCAGCCCACCAAATAGACCCTCCTTACTTAGATACCTATGGAACGCCGGTAGCGTCTACACGTGTGCTTCCTTAGTAGAAACACCGGTAGCTACATCACATCTGACATTTCACAGTACACATATACCTTTTTCCTAGTTATTTATAACTTTTATATCTACAGTTTCTAACTGTGATAATAAGACTCCGTAACTTTGTCTACAGCAAAGCAAGTTATGTAGATCATATTGTGCATCAGAACAGATGAAACTATTGATCTCTATGCTGGGTCACAGATCCGACTCATCGTGGGAATCTAAGAGACAAAATGAAGGGAAAAGTCTATCTTAGTCACATCTAAATTATTTTACAAAATAGTTATATATACTAGGTTTAGCATGGTATTTTCCATGACGTATCAGACGTATATGTATATATACCTTCTTCCACAGTTTATCCAGCTGCTGGAATTACATTAAAGGGGAAGTCTGTGGAAAATAATTTGATATGTTTTTGCCCAACCAAAGTTATGAAAATTACTAATAGACACTTATTATGGGAAATGCGCTTGCATTTTCTCTGCTCTTACTACAGCATGGAGTGTTCAGGTCTCTGTAAAGTTGGTGATGTCACGTCACATAAACTGCCGACACCTGCTGCAGTGGTGGGACAGACTGAAGCAGCAGGAGTTGGCAGTTTATGTGACGTGACATCACTAGAGATGAGCGAACTGGCCGAGGTTCGGGTTCTTATGAACCTTAACTCTCGGCTTCTGATTGCCGCTTTCTGCCTGCTCCGTGGAGAGGGTGGATACAGCCTGAGGACTGCCTGAAAAACAGATACAGCCATAGCCATAGGCTGTATCCTAGTTTTCCAGGTGGTCCTTAGGCTGTATCCACACTCTCCACAGAGCGGGCAGACAGCAGGAATCAGAAGCCAAGAGTTCAGGTTCATATGAACCCGAACCTCGGCTGGTTCGCTCATCTCTAGACATCACCAACTTTACAGAGAAATGAACATGCCATGCTGTAGTAAGTGCAGAGAAAATGCACTATAGGTGCGTTTCCCATAATAAGTGTCTATTAGTAATTTTCATAACTTTGTTTGGGCAATAACATATCTTAAAATTATTTTGCCCTAACTTCCCATTTAAGTGCCATAATACAACAATCCACCTACCTGCACACTGACATCTTCTAACTCTACCATATCCGTGGACTATATATACTGAATTTACGAGAGGTAAAAATCTAACCTAACTTATACCTAAACCACCCTACAAAAGCTATCCAATATTTAATTTACTTACATGTGCTTTTTGCTTAAACAGCTACTGAGGTACTATCTATGCATCATATCTTGCTTATACATAAGGATAACAAAGTGTCATAGACTGAAAGGTATTTTTTAATTAACATCACTTGTACCACTAGATATGAGCGAGTACTAAAATGCTCGGGTGCTCGATACTCAAGACGAAGATTTCCCGATGCTCGGGTGCTCGTTTCGAGTAACAAAATCAATGGGAAACTCAAGCATTTTTGCAGGGGACCAAACCTCTGCACAGGGAAGGTTGCCTGGAAACCTCAGAAAATGATGAAAAAGACACAGAAATGGACAGAAAACAGCAGGGGCAGCATGCATGGATGCCACTGGGGCTGGCTAATCACAACATAACGCCAAATGGAGGGTGGTGGCCCTCAATACAATTTTGCTGACCCAAGTTAAAGTGACACTGTCACCCCCTTTGTGCATTCTGACATCTCTACACAGGTTTAAAGGGTAAATTTAGTGTTTTTCACACCTTATTTCATATCATACGTCATGGGGTTTGTTCAAGTAAAAAGTGTCCTTTTATCAACTGCAGATTGTACTAAGTGGGCGTGGCCTCACAGCATCAGCACCACTTAGCCCCGCTCACAACCGTTGGTTGGCCAACATAAATGGGGTGGGGTGTAGACCTTTCGGCTAGCCTGTTCCAATGGCCGGCGAGGGGCGGGCCAACTGTGGCATTGTGGGCGGGGCTAAGTGGCGCTAAAGCCGCAAGGCCACGCCCACTTAACACAATCTGCAGTTGATAAAAGATGACTTTTTACTTGAACAAGCACCATGACGTATGATATAAAATAAGGTATGAGAACCGCTAAATTTACCCTTTACACCTGTGTAGAGATGTCAGAATGCAAAAAACTGGCTTAATAATCGAACCCAGAGAGTGGTGGTCACTGATTCCTACTCCGAATGGTCCCCAGTTATAGGTAGTGTACCCCAAGGGTCAGTACTGGGCACCCTTCTTTTTAACTTGTTTATTAATGATATTGAGAATGGAATTAAAAACAACGTTTTTATCTTTGCAGATGACACCAAGCTTTGTAGTACAGTACAGTCTATGGAAGATGTGCAGATGTTACAGGATTACTTAGATTCACTGAGTGTTTGGGCGTCCAATTGGCAAATGAGGTTGAATGTGGATAAATGTAAAGTTATGCACCTGGGTACTAATAACCCACATGCATCATATGTCTTAGGGGGAGTTACTCTGGGAGAGTCACTGATGGAGAAGGATCTGGGTGTACTTGTAGGTAATAGATTACAGAACAGCACACAATGTCAGTCAGCGGCTTCTAAGGCCAGCAGGATATTGTCATGCATTAAAACAGGCATGGACTCTCGGGACATGGATATAATATTACTACTTTAAAAAAAGCTTTGGTGCGGCCTCATCTGGAGTATGCTGTCCAGTTTTGGAATCAGATTCATAAAAAGGATGTTCTAGAGCTGGAGGGGGTACAAAGACGGGCAACTAAACTAATAAGGGGAATGGAGCATCTTAGTTATGAGGAGAGATTAAAAAAATGTAATTTGTTTGGTCTGGAGAAAAGACATTTAAGGGGACATATGATTAATTTATTTAAATATATAAATGGCCCTTACAAGAAATATGGGGAAAAGATGTTCCAGGTAAAACCCCCTCAAAGGACAAGGGGGCACTGCCTCCGCCTGGAGAAAAAAAGGTTCAATCTCCGGAGGCGACAAGCCTACTTTACAATGAGAACTGTGAATCTGTGGAACAGTCTACCCCAGGGTCTGGTCACAGCTAAAACAGTAAAGGGCTTTAAAAGCGGCCTAGACAAGTTCTTAGACCAAAATAATATAAATGCATATGTATAGAATCTATCATCATCTGCCCCCCTTCCCTGTATCCATTCCCTTTTTGTATATCCCCCTTCCCTGCATCCATCCTCTCTTTGGTTGAACTTGATGGACATGCGTCTTTTTCAACCGTATAAACTATAAACTATGTAACTATGTAACTATGACCAAGATGGGCAAGGCACATGTGCTGGCACATGTTAGGAAAGCACCCAACTAGGTGCAACGAAGCATGGCAGGACACTGCGCAGTGAGGATAGGTATAGCTGAACTACAGTTCCCAGCCAGCCAAGAGAATGTCAGCAACAGGACAAATTGACTACTGACAGCTGCACTAAAAGTCCAAGCCAGCAGCCAAGAGCAGAATACAAATATGTTTTAAAAATGTTAAGCCCTTAGAAGGACTGTTGGGTTTTTTGTGTCGTATTCCTTCCTAACCACACACTATTTCCCTGCCTAACACTTTCCCTGACAGACAGCAGCTCTCTCCCTAATCTCTTCCAGCCTGTATCTGAAGCGAGCATCATGGGACCTGATTCTTATATGCCCAAGTCATCTGATCTGGCCAGCCAATCGCTGCTATCGACATGTAGGGTTCCCACTTGATACTAAGAGCTCCCAAAGCCTCTCCTGCATGATGATTGGCTGAGAAAAAGCCACCAAAGAAGCAGGAAGAGGAAGATGCCATTGTCTCGAGTATCACAAGATGCTCGTGCAAGTAACAAGCACCATCGAGTACCCTAATACTCGAACAAGTACCAAGCTCAGATGAGCAAGCTTGCTCGTCTCTAGTGACATTATGTACCTATCATGACGACTTGGTCTATTGACAATACAAAATATGTATATAAGGGACATATACAGTATGTTTGATATAGCCACATATAGGTGGACAACATCGTCCTATATGTGACACGAGGGGGTTTACAGTTACATATTGGTAACCACTGTTGCTTCACTCAGATCATATATTCCTGCCATCTTTTCAAATAGAAAATATTATCACTGTACTATATTTATTAACACCATTCATTGCTGTAATGTGTTTATGTTTATCATTAGTGTTTTCCTAGTGTAGGGATAGCTCCCTGCAACTGGATTTGTGGGAAAGCCTATATCAGGGGGGTTCAACTGTAGTGTCGATGCAGGGACACTGCAGGCATTTGTACATAGAAATATTTATGATGTTTGTTGTTATTACTCACCTTTTTATAATAAATTCTTTAGCACAATTTGAAGAACGGTTATACAGTCTCTTCTTCCTCTTTGATAAATTGTGCAATTTACTGATACTGTAAACCACTATATATATATCCATCTGTTGAACACCATCTGACAAAGATTTTTTAGAATTTTTTTTAGTACAGGCAATTTTAAGAAACTTTGTAATTGGGTTTATTAGCCGAAAAATGCATTTTTATCACGAAAAAGCAGTTTGAAGCTCTCCTGTTGTCTTCATGGTTTTCTATAGAGAGGGGAAGGGTGGAGGGAGTTGAGGCACCAAAACAAGACAACAAAGAGTTAATTTACAGCTACATCACCGGGCTATCTCCTCTGAAGTCGGCACTGATCTTTGAATAATGGCTTTCACACAGCTCCCACTGTGTAATCCTTTGTTCTCTGCTCTCTGCTGGTGACTAATCTTCCTCCTTCCTCCTCCCCACTCCCCTCCATAGGTTAGACAGGGCTCGACTGATGTAAACTAGTTGAGATTTCCTGATAATGAGCAGTGAATGAGAGAGAAGAGGGAGGGGCTAGGGAAAGTCTTGTTGAATGCAGATAATGGCATATTTGCCTAATAAACCCAATAGAAAAGTTTCTTAAAATCACCTGTACTATTGATTTCTGCAAAAAAAAAAAAATAAATAAATAAAAAAAAAAAGTGACACTTTAACCTCTTAAGGACCCATGTCGTACCGGCACGTCATGGATCACTGTCACTTAAGGACCCATGACGTACCGGTACGCGGGTCCTTTAAGAGGGCGCCGCGGCCGGCCGGGTCCCGATCGGGGGAGATAGCCTGCTATAATACATAGCAGGCCATCTCTCCCTGTCGACATGGAGGGTTGTTAACCCCCCCCATGCCGATGATCGCCGCTATTGGCTGATAAGCCCATAGCGGCGATCGGAACCTTTCCGGGCCATCGGTGGCCCGATGACCCGGAAAAAAATGGCGGTCGGTGCTGTCCGAGGACGGCACCGACCGCCATTACTGTAAAAAGTAATGGTGGTCACGGTACCACCGTCCCGATCGCCGTGAACGGCCGGCCGTTCACGGCGATCAAAGTCCCCACAAGTAATAAATACCTGCTCCGGACCCCTCAGCTAGGTAGCTAAGGGGTCCAGAGCAGGTATTTGTACATTACTCACCTGTCCCGGGGTCCTGATCGGCGTCTTCCGGGTTCCCGGCGTCCTCTTCATCTTGTCGGGTCTTCGGCTTCTTCCGTGAGTCCCGATCGGCTTTTTTCGGCTCCAGCGTCGGCTTTTTTCGTATTTTTCCGGCTCCAGCGTCGTCTTTTTTCGGATCTTGCGCTCTGCTGCCCCCTAGCGGCTGATAAGTGTAATACATGTTCAGAATGTAGTAAAAAAAATTTTTTTTTTTCCCCAATTTTTTTTCTTTCTATTTTCCGCACCCTATCGCTGCTGAGTGTTGATCAGCATCACACGAAAGTGCGCTGCTAATCAGCAACTCCTCCTTTTTGGCGTAGGGTGGGTTTTTTTTATATCCTACTGCAACGGTCTGCTGATAAGTGCCGAACATAAGTGCGGCATTTATCAGCAACACCATTTTTGGCGTAGGGTTTTTTTGTATACTTACTGTAAAAAACACGTAAAAAAACACTACATTACACCACACTACACTGAATAAAGTTTTACACTACACCACTACATACCCCATATACCAATCCCTATATAAAAGTGGCCCCCGGCGTGTTTTCGGTATCGGACGCATACGTTATTATTGCCTCCGACACTGAAACAGCCAGTGAGGATGAATGGGGGGATCCTTCTTTCCTCCATTCATCCTCATCATCCTGTGACGTGTCTGGGGGTAGCGTAGCATACGCTGCCCCCCAGACACGTCTTTTCTGCCAGTACCGTCCCAATAAGAGATCACGGTATGGTGTGAAATTCTACAAACTCTGTGAGCGTACCTCAGGGTACTCTTACAGATTTAGGGTACGTGCACACTGCGGAATGGCGAAGGATAACCCTTTGTGCATTCCGCAGCTGGCACCCGCCGGCGGACTGATGCAGGCACGCGTCTCCGCCCGTGTCATAGACTCCATGTTATGCACGGGCGGATTCCATCATCCGTCATTCCATCAACACGTTGGACGGAGAGCGGAATCCGCCCGTGCATAGAATGGAGTCTATGACACGGACGGAGACGCGCGCCCGCATCAGTCTGCCGGTGGGTGCCAGCTGCGGAATGCACAAAGGGTTATCCTTCGCGATTCCGCAGTGTGCACGTACCCTTAAAAGTGTATGAAGGAAGGGACACCCGAATCCAGCCCCCAGATGCCCACTCCCTCCCCCCCCCCTTTTATACCAGCACCCCCTCTTCCGGTCCCTCGCTGAACTGTAGCTTGCGGCACGATCCGAACATATCAGAAGTAGTAATAGAGCCCTAATATTTAGCAGACATGGAGCGGACCCAGCACTTCTGGATATGAAGGACCCCGTATCGCACCAGGACAACATTCTCCAGGTGACGTCCCCCACACTGGAAAACAGGAGACCCCAGAAGAAGTGCAGAGTGTGGCGTAACAGGGGGATTAGGAAGGACACCATTTTCCAGTGTGACACCTGTCCTGATCCCCCCGGCCTCTGCATACTGGATCGCTCCAAGGCGTACCACACGTCACTGGGGTTCTACATTATCTAAATTCTGTCCCTTATTCTTATTTCAGGGGTCACGTTGATCCAGGGATTATTCTGATTGCCATTATGGAGTCAGGAAGGAATTTTTCCCCTGTGATGAGGCTACTGTCGTCTGCCTCACGAGGGTTTTTTGCCTTCCTCTGGATCAACACAGGTTGAGTTTGATGGACACCTGTCATTTTCAACCTTATAAACTAATAATTGGCCTAATCCCCCCAAATAAATTAGAATTGTCCCGTTTCCCCAGCTAAATAGGTATGGCCGCCATTCCCATTAGAGGATGCCATGATGCAATTACAAAGCCTCTGTGCGGCCAGGACAGTAGAAACCCCCCACAAGTGACCCCATTCTGGAAACTACACCCCATAAGGAATCTAACAAGTGGGGCAGCGGGTATATGGCCCCCAAGTGACGGCCACATTTGGGACGTGAAAATGAAAAAAATTGTATTTTTTATTTTCACGGCACATGTTCTACACATGTGCCCATCACTAGTGGGGTCCATATGCTCACTGCACCCCTTGTTAGATTCCTTATGGGGTGTAGTTTCCAGAATGGGGTCACTTGTGGGGGGTTTCTACTGTCCTGGCAGCACAGGAGCTTTGTAATTGCGACATGGCCTCCATCCTCCATTCCAGCCTCTAAATGGCGCTCTGTCCTTTTGGTGACTTGCCCTGTGCCCATATGGCACATTATGTCCACATGTGGGGTATTTTTGTGTAGGGGTATTTACCCTACACGTTTTGCTTTTATTTTCTTTTTTAACCCCTTGTGGAAATGGAAAAAAAATCAAGGCTAGACCAACATTTAGTGTAATTTTTTTTTAATTTTTACTCTAAATCATTGATCTTGTCTTGATTTTTTCATTTTCACAAGGGGCTAAAAGATAAAAAAAAAAAAAAATACGGAAATACCCCACATGTGGACATAAAGCGCCATGCGGGTGCAGGGTAAGCCTCCGAAGGGAAGGAGCGCCATTTGGTTTTTGAAGGCTGGATTTGGATGGAATGGATTTCGAGGGGCCATGTTGCATTCAAAAGGCCCCTGTGTTGCCAAGACAGTTAAACCCCCACACAAGTGACCCTATTATGGAAACTACACCCCTCAAGGAATGTAACAAGGGGTGTAGTGAGCATATGGACCCCACTGGTGACGGGCACAAATGTGGAACAATGTGGCGTGAAAATGAAATATTAAATTTTTTACACTATAATGTTGGTTTAGCCTTGAATTTATCTTTTTTACAAGGGGTTAAAAGAGAAAAAAAAACACAAAATGTGTAGAGCAATTTCCCCCGAGTCCGTAAATACCCCACATGTGGACATAAAGCGCCATGTGGGTGCAGGGAAAGCCTCCGAAGGGAAGGAGCGCCATTTGGATTTTAGAGGTTGGATTTGGCTAGAATGGATGATGAACGCCATGTCGCATTTACAGAGCCCTTGTGCTGCCAAAACACTGTAAACCCCCCACAAGTGACCCCATTCTGGAAACTACACCCCTCAAGGAATCTAACAAGGGGTGCAATGAGGATATGGACCCCTGGATGACTGGCACATTTGTGCCATGAAAGTGAAAAAATGAAAATTTTCACTTTCACGTCACATTTTTCCACATTTGTGCCCGTCACCAGTGGGGTCCATATGCTCACTGCACCCCTTGTTAGATTCCTTGAGGGGTGTAGTTTCCAGAATGGGGTCACTTGTGGGGGGTTTCCAGTGTCTTGGCAGGACAAGGGCTCTGTAAATGCGACATGGCCCTTGAAATCCATTCCAGTGAAATCCAGCTTCCAAAAGCCAATTGGCGCTCCTTCCCTTTGGAGGCTCGTCCTGCGCCCGCTTGGCACTTTATGTCCACATGTGGGGTATTTCTGTACTCGGGAGAAACTGCGCTACATGTTTTGTGTTTTTTTTTCCTTTTATCCCTTTGTGAAAATGAAAAATTGAAGGCTAGAACAACATTTTAGTGTAAAAAATACTTTAGTCTTTTTTCAAGCCATATTGTTCGGAAAATCTGTGAAGCACCTGTGGGGTCCAAATGCTCACCGTACCCCTTGTTACATTCCTTGAGGGGTGTAGTTTTCTAAATGGTGTCCCTTTAGGGGTGTTTTTTTTAGGTTTTGGCACCCCAGAGCCTCTGCCAACCTGAAGTGGTGCAGTCAGAAATGACCAAATATAACGGAGGCGTTGAAATTCACTAGGCGCTCCCTTATATCTGAGGCTTGTGGTTGCGTCAAATAGCGCAATAGGGCCACATATGGAGTATTTCTATAAACTGCAGAAACGGGGCAATCAATATTGGGGTGCATTTATCTGGTAATATATAATTATGAAAAATATTGGATTAGATGCGTTTTTTTTTTTAAATAAATAAATAATTAAAAAAAAAACGCATAGGGTCCCCCCTATTTTTATAACCAGCCGGGTTAAAAACCAAACGACAGCAGCCTGGTAACACCAGGGTGGGAAGAGCCATTGGTTTAGGCCCTCCCCAGCCTAAATCTTACCAGCCTGCTGCCGCCCGGTCCAGGAGCGCCAATTTTGACGCTCCGGGACCACTGGCACCCGGCTCTTCCCAGTACCCCTGGTGGCATTGGGTACTGGGGTAATAATAAGGGGTTAGTGTTAGCCATTTTATACCGGCTAACACTAGGCCCCAACTTAGTAATGGATTCTGTCTATTAGACGGCTTCCACTACTTAGTCTATAAAGTAAAGAAATAAAGACAACACACAAGTTAAAAAAATTTTTTATTCAAATAAAAACACCCCCACACCCCTCGTTGACCATTTTATTAAAAAAATTAAAACAACAACCGCTGGTCATCGACGTAGTCCATGGAATCCGACGTAATCCCCAGGATACCGATATCTGAAAAACAAAAAGGGAGAAACACACAAAAAAAACACAAACAGGAGCACAACACCCATCATTGTGAGCGGTGTTGTGCTCCTTACAGTATGCAGCATCTTTACAGATCGCTGCTTACAGTCTGACCCCCAAGGGGTTAAGGGAGGATGTATGGCATCCCCCTTAACCCCCTGGGGGCCAGACTGATGTCAGACTGCACCCATCCCAGCAAGGAAGGGGTTAAGTGACCCCCCCTTCCTTGCTGGGAGGGGTGCAGTGCTGGGGAGGGGGTGGGGAGAGCTCTATACTCACCCCGATGTGTCCTCTTCGCTGGTCCGCAGCACAATGAAGTCACTGTACTGCGGACCGGCTCATTATATGTGCGCTCAGCCGAACAGCCAATCAGCTGAGCGCACATATAATTCTAAATGTTTCTTCTAATAATGCTATTGTCATAACATAATTAGAAGAAACATTTGATGTTTTAATTAAAGTAAAGTGATGATTAGTACAGAATGCTCTATTGCCGGGAATATGAATTAACGGCTTATGGAGCTTCCTGTACTAATTAATATTTAATTAACAAAACACATTTTCGTTGAAATAAATACAGTTTCTTTGTTCAATAATTTAATTCTAACGAATCCATCATTGTGTAATTAAATATACTGTCAAAAAATTAATATATATATAAATATACATTTATTTATATATATATATTTATTTTAACAGTATATTTAATTGCAAAATGATGGAATCGTTTACATTTAATTATTGAACAATAAAAGGGACTTTATTAGAAAGAAAATGTGTTTTATTAATTCAATATATTAACCATGAGAGACATCGGCTATAGTGCAGAGGATCGCAAACCCCAGTAATAGCAATTCATGTAAACTGTTTCCCTGCTTTCCCAGATGTGTTCCCTGCTTTCCCAGATGCATCCAGAGGTGTTTGCATCACTTTAACATTTTATTTCTTATTTTTAGTTGAACCAGATTTCCAAGTAAATGACCGTATGTTTTGAGCCGCATGTCTATTTTTTCCCACGGCCGGAGTTTCACCCGCACATTTACAGCCGCATAAAAAATACAGCCGCACAGTTACAACGTCTGAACCGACCTTAAACCTGAACAGTTCCCTAAAAATATCTGATTTTGAAATTTTACTGAAAATTTGGAAATTTGCTGCTAATGTTTTAAGCTTTCTATTGTCTATAAAAAATGAAATATAGTTTAATAAATGCCGCCAACATAAAGTAGACATGTTGCTAATGCTATTTAATATATAATTTATGTGGTATAACCATTTTCTGTATAAGCAGAAAAGTTTTAAAGTTGGAAAAATGCATTTTTTCACAATTTTTCACGCTATTTGGGTTTTTTTCATAAAGATTCGTTATAAGTATCAACTCCAATTTACAAGAAATGTGAAGTACAATATGTCACGAGAAAACAATCTCAGAATCAGCCGGATAGGTAAAAGCATCCCGAAGTTATTAATGAATAAAATGACACTGGTCATATTCATAAAATTTGCTCCGGTCCTTAAGGCCATTTCAGGCCCGGTCCTTAAGGGGTTAAGCCGGATATGCCCCAAGCCAGATATGTTCTTTGGAGTCAGATATGCTCCTTGAAGCCAGGTATGCCCCATCCAGCTTAATATTCCACTAGCCAGGTATGCCCCCTGCATCAGGATATGCCCCTAGTCAGGTATGCCCCCTGCAGCCTAATGAGCCCTTTAGCAAGGCATGCCCTTTTCAGCTGAATATACCTCCTGCAGACAGTTATGTCCCACTGAGCTGGATATGACCCTGGCCACGTATACCCCTTGCAGCCTCATGCAGCCACATATTTCCCCATGTAGCCAGATATGTCTCTTTGCAGCACTATAATAATTCTCTGATAACAGTCCCATGTAGTATAACTCCTCCTCTCTGTGCAGCAGCCCCTTGTAGCATAACCCCCCACCCTTTGCAGCAGTCCTATCCCTGTGCAAAAGCCCTATGTAGTATAACCCCCCCCCCCCCTCCACCCCATATATAGTATAGGCCCCCATGTGTGGAAAACCAAAAAAAGTACGCTCTTTAGTGGGGAAAAAGCATACTCATCTCACCCTAGGACATATGATGCTGCAGGTTATTACCCCCCCCCCCCTGAGAAATATTATGATACATATCAAATATCCCCACCCCATCCAGATGCACTAGAACCACAGTTGCCCCCCTATCCCAACCACCCAGTTACACAATATCCATAGCCTCCCCTTATTCAGATACACTAGATCCACAGCTTTCCCCCTATCCAGATATTCTATATATTATATATATATATATATATATATATATATATATATACATACAGTCTCCCTCCCATCAGGGTACACTATATTCACAGCAGTGGCATAGCTACCATAGAGGCAGGGAAGACGGTTGCTATGAAGCCCATGGAGGGAGGAGACCCAGGGAAGATAAGAGCCTCCTGTGTCCTTTTGCTTAACCCCTTATGTACTGCAGTGTGTAAGTGACCCAGTGTTCTCATACATGCTGCAACACAAAAAAGGGTTAACAATTAGCTCTCTGCCTCACTACCCTGATAACCTCTGACCTCTGTTCTCTGAACTCCTGCAGAGGTCAGGGGTTATCAGTGCAGGAGTAGTGAAGGAGAGAGCTAATTGTCTTCTGTATTAACCCTTTGTGTTGCAGCATGTAAGAGAACACTGGATCACTTCCACACTGCAGTAAATAAAGGGTTAAGCAAAAGGTAGTCTGCTTCTGCACCTATGTATATAACCCTGAGGCTCCTATTAAGCTGGTATAGGATAGACAGAACAAGCAGACATTGGCTTTGTCCTCTGACAGTCACTGTTGTAGCTGCACGCAGGATTCTGCCTCTGGCCACAAGAGATTTATTTTTTTTGCCACATCACCGAATATACAGTGTGTATATATATATATATATATATATATATATATATATATATATATATATATATATATATATATTATAGTGTGTAGGGGGGCCCCATAAAGGTTTTTTGCTATGGGGCCCCATGAATCCTAGCTACGCCCCTGATTCACAGTCTCCCCCCTACCCAGATACACTATATCCACAGCCACCTCCCTATCCATATACACTATATGCATAGCGGCTCCCCTGCTCCCCGCCTCCGTCCGGCCCCATCCCCGGCAGCACACGCGTCAGTAAGCTCTGTGTGCTCTAAGGAAGAACTTTCGGCACAGGGAGCATCTATAACAAGTGCCCCTGAGCCAGAAGTAACATCCCCAGCGCACACAGAGCTCACTGGTGTGTGCTGCCGTGGATGGGACCAAGCCGGGGAGCTCGGAGCCGCGCGTCAGCTTGGGAGGGGACCGAGACTGCAGGAGAGAAGAGCCACGGCAGGGGAGCGAGTTGCAGGTGTTGTTTTTTTGTGTTTTTTCTTATCTGCTTTGCACAGGGGTTGCGCTATCTATAAGGGGGATACATGGGAGGGCCATCTATAAGGGGTATAACATGGAGGGGCCATCTATAAGAGGATAACATGGGGGGCCATCTATAAGGGGATAACATTGGGGGGCCATCTATAAGGGGATAAAATGGGGGTGCAACAAAAGGGGGATACATGGGGGCATCTACAAGGGGCATAACATGGGTTGGCATCTATAAGGGGGATAACAGGAGGGGCATCTATAAGGGGGATGACAGGAGGGGCATCTATAAGGGGGATGACAGGAGGGGCATCTATAAGGGGGATACATGGGGGGCCATCTATAAGTGGAATACATGGGGGGCCATCTATAAGTGGAATACATGGAGGGCCATCTATAAGGGGGATACATGGGGGGGAATCTATAAGTGAGATACATGGGGGGCCATCTATAAGAGATAAAATGGGGGGGCAACAAAAGGGGGATACATGGGGGTATCTATAAGGGGGATAACAGGAGGGGCATCTATAAGGGGCATAACATGGGTTGGCATCTATAAGGGGGATAACAGAAGGGGCATCTATAAGGGGGATAACAGGAGGGGCATCTATAAGGAGAATACATGGGGGCCATCTATAAGGGGGGATATATGGGGCCATCTATAAAGGGGAATACACAGAGGAGCCATCTATAAGGGGGATACATGGGGGGCATCTAGAAGGGGGATAACATGGGGGGCCATCTAGAAGGGGGACACATGGGGCCATCTATAAGGGGGATAACAGGAGGTGCATCTATAAGGGGGATACATGGGGGGCATCTATAAGGGGGATAACATGGGGGCCATCTATAAGGGGGACAACAGGGGCATCTATAAGGGGGATAACACAGAGGGGACAATCTTTGAGGGGGAAACATTGGGGGCCATCTATAAGGGGGATAACACAAGGGGGCCATCTATAAGGGGGATAACACAAGGGGGGCCATCTGTAAGGAGGATAACATTGGGGGCATCTATAAGGGGGAATACACAGGGGCTGTATACAATAGGGCATGCACAGAGGGATACATGTACTATAGTAGTCCACACAGAGGGAGGTATGTACTATAAGGGGGTCCCATAGAGTCAGCCTACCCACAAAATGATGGCACAAAGGGGCCAATACAGATGTGCAGTGTGTATAGATATGAGGATGGTGCCAGAGTAAGGCACTAATATGTCTGTCTGGCAGATTCTGTGGATTTGTGGCTCGGAGAAGTTCTCATAACGGCCCAGGGCAGATGGAGAAGATGAAAAGGGAAGAACTCTGATCAAAGAAGACGTCCCCTGTGAGTCACCTGATATAACTGCACTGTAATGTATATGGTCTACAGAACCTTAGTAGGGCTGGGTCAGCCTCTATATGACTGGATAAGGTGATAGTGATCGGTGTACAGTGGATGTTATTTAGTAAATAGGGGTGGTTTTAGTCAGTATCAGCAGTGGTGTTAGTATGTGGCGGTGTTAGTCAGTATGTGGTGGTGTTAGTAGCAGCGGTGGTGTTAGTCAGTATGTGGTGGTGTTAGTAGCAGCGGTGGTGTTAGTCAGTATGTGGCGGTCTCAGTCAGTATGTGGTGGTGTTAGTCAATATGTTGAGGTAATATTTGTTGCTTGTAATCTGGTACTGTGATTTATTGGAGTTAGTATACAGGATTTGGTCAGTAACAATATGGTTGTAATGGTTGTGGTGTGGAGGTAATATTTGCCCCTTGTATACTGGTATTATTGGCAATATTGGTCTCAGTATACAGGATTTGGTTAGTAAAAGTATGCCGGTAATATGTATGGTGATAATATTTCCTATATACTGATATTATTGGTAATATCGGTCTTGAGATATACCAATAGCACTGCTTGGTCGAGAAGTTGACCTCTTGCACCAGGGCCCAAGAGACATTAACTACGCCCCTGCTTCTGTCATTAGTAAAACTATGCTGGATATAATTTATAATACTTCTAGCCCCAATATATTTCTTTATGTAGTCCCTTATAAACCCCTCAAATATTTTCCTCACAATGGACTTTAAGCTTACAAATCTATAGATACCTAGTGAAGTCCTAGAGCCCTATATGAAAAGCAGCACTATATACATATTTATCTTATGCCAGACCCTTGTTAACCAAAGAGTTGTAAGGTTTCAGTACTTTATCTTTTGGAAATAACCTGCATACAGGAGTACGATGCATTTAATGGTCAAGTGTGTAGGATGTATTTTGTACTGTAGTGTGAATACGCAGGAAAAAATAAACTTAACTATGAGGGGTTTCCAGATATGGACTCATCTTCTGGAACATTAGGTACTTGTAAGGAATAACATCACAGCTGTAGCTGCAAAAATGCCAAACAGCACATTAGGTTCCTGACAGTGTTTAAAAACGCAGAGTAGGAGCATTTATCTTGTCCCTCAATGTGTCCTGCAGTTCTATGGAGGAGATTGTGGAGAAACCAAGAGCGGTAAAACTCATTGTTGTGCTTTAACTAATATAAAACGCTGTGTCCAAATAGGTAAAAAATTCTCCAACTGTACACATGTATATTGACTATGAAAAGAAACAGGTGCTAAAAAAAATTCCATCAAATTGTGGTGGTGTTTTATTTTGGAGGGAAATGAAATTAGTAGGTTTACTCCTCCCCACCTTTCAGCCTATATCACCTCACTGAGGCAGTGTGTGTATAGCAGTGTGGTGGTAAAACTGTAAGGGCCCTATTCCACAGGAGCGATAATCGTCCGAATCGGCCCCATTCGGCCGTTTTTCGCTCCGTGGAATAGAGAGAACGATCAGCCGATGACACAGTGTGTCCTGTGTGTTTTATAATGAATTTTAGGGAGCACTCTGTATTATAGTGAGTTTCAGAGGGCATGGTTTGGGCTTCTTAAAATAGATAGTTCCAGTATTTATAGTCTCGTTTGTTTGTATGTCTTTTGTGAACTGTATATTTTAATATGAAAACTGAAGAATTTACTTCCTTTATATTTTTCTTGTTTCCTTGAAAGTACTTCAGACCTTGTTCACTTGGTCCAACGTGTATCTTCTACCACTCATCTTATGGGCCCTAGGGTAGAACTTACAAGTTTCCTGTGACACAGTGTTAATGATTAGAGATGAGCAAACTTCGAGCATGCTCGAGTCGAGGCATTTAATTAGCGGTGGCTGCTGAACTTGGATAAAGCCCTAAGGCTATGTGGAAAACATGGATATAGTCATTGGCTGTATCCATGTTTTCCAGACAACCTTAGAGCTTTATCCAAGTTCAGCAGCCCCAGCTAATCAAATACCGAATGTTCGGGTTTGGTTCGCTCATCTCTATTAATGATCCATATCCACAGAACTGGTGATGGCCGCACTGGTGCAATAACAAAAAGAGCACTAAAAGGAGGTGCAATTATTTACAGTGCAATAATATAGTATGAACTCTAATGAAGCAGTTTTTTAGCATGGTGTGTTGGTGATGGCTGCTCTATTTTTAAAACATGAACTAAACATGCAGCAAAGCAGTAAGGGGTGCCGTTGGCCGGGGTAGCTTTGGCGGTGTTGTGGCAGCTAAGTGGATGTAGGATCACTTGGGCACTTGTCACGGTAGCCTGGAGTGGTGTTGGTACCCACCCCCAGTTAGACAGGCACTGCTTCCGCAGGTTTGGATAACCCAAGTGTTAACTTAACCACAATAGTAACCAAGAATAGTAACCAAGTGTTAGCTTAACCAGAATAACGTATGTAGTTACAGGGGTTGTCCAGTGAAAAATCTTTCTTTCAAATCAACTGGTGTAAGAAAGTTATATACATTTGTAATTTACTTCTATTTAAATATTTCAAGTCTTCCCATACTTATAAACTACTATATGTCCTGCAGGAAGTGTTGTTTTATTATATGCAGACACAGTTTCTAAAATGTAAATAAAACATCACTTCCTGTAGGACATACAGCGGCTGGTAAAAGTATTGAAAGACTTAAGACCCTTTTAAGTTCTTCAGTGCAATACAAGAAAAATAAAGCTTCAGTAACTGAAGGTACAGGCAAGAGGTAGAAGAAGTTGTAACTGTAGAAGTAAGAGTGGAGGAGCATCTTGAGGGCCCATTCCAAGGTAACTGTATACTCTGCTAGGAGAGCGTAGTTGAGAAGAGGAGAAGAAGAAACTCATACTCACGTATCTGATCGCCTAATGCCCTTTAGCTTTCTGCCTGAAATGTCCCTGAAATCGTTTTTAAAGACCCTCCACTTACCTCAGGCCCGGATTGGTAATCTGGCACACCGGGCAAATGCCCGGTGGGCTGGTCTGATTACCAATCCAGGGGGCCGTCTGTTTTAATAGCGGCCGAGGCTACTCTGTGGGGCGAAATGGGGTCCGCAGCTGCTGCCAGCATTGGGGGTCAGGGGTCTGCGGCTGCACATTGGGGGCTGCACACTGAGGGGGTGTCTGTCCCTGAAGGCATCTGGCAGTGTCAGCGGCTGTGGCTACAGAGGGATTAACAAAGTGGGGTAATACAGAGGGATTAACAATGGGGGGGGGGGGGTACTACAGAGGGATTAACAAGGGGGGTACTACAAAGGGATTAACAAGGGGGGTGTTACTACAGAGGAATTATCAAGGTGGGGTGTTACTACAGAGGGATTAACAAGGGTGGGTACTACAGAGGGATTAACAAGGGAGGTGTTATTACAGAGGGATTACCAAGGGGGGGTACTACAGAGGGATTAACAAAGGGGGGTACTACAGAGGGATTAAAGGGGGGGCTACTACAGAGGGATTAACAAGGGTAGGTACTACAAAGGGATTAACAAGGGAGCTGTTACTACAGAGGGATTAACATGGGGGGGTTATTACAGTTGAATCTATGGGGAGATACTACAGTGGGATTACCTATGGGCAGGTGGTGGATACTACAGTGGGATTACCTATGGGGAGATGGGGGGTACTACATTGGGATTACCTATGGGGGGGTTACTACAGTGGGATATGGAGGCACAGAGGGGTCTGATTCCCGAAGTCTGCCCGCTCCGTGGAGAGGGTGGATACAGCCTGAGGACCGCCTAGAAATCTGGGATACAGCCTATGGCTATGGCTGTATCACAGTTTTCCAGGCGGTCCTCAAGGTTTTATCCACCCTCTCCACGGAGCGGGCAGACAGCGGGAATAAGAAGCCGATAGTTCAGGTTCATACGAACCCGAACCTTGGCTGGTTCGCTTATCCCTAGTCTGTACTATATGGGAACACATAGCGACTTGACTACTATTTGGAGGCTCATACTGGGCATAACCGCTTATATGGGGGCATAGAGGGGGCACTGTTACAGCGTTGACGTGGAGCAATACATGGGGACTTTGTATAAAGATGAGGATGACTGTGGAGTGAAGAGCCTAAAATGTCTGTCTCGCAGATACTGTGGAGTCATGGCTGAAGATGTCTTCATGATGGCCGGAGCCAGATGGAGAAGAAAAAGCGAACAACTTTGACAATGAAAATCGTCACTTGTAGTTCTTACAGGGAAGATGCCTCCTGTGAGTTACTGCACTATAGTCAGTTATATGTCTGCGGAGCCTCCTGTATACAGCTGTATATACCTCTATATATCACTGCACTATAGTCAGTTATACGTCTGCGGATCCTCCTGCATACAGCTGTATACACCTCTATACCATCACTGCACTATAGTCAGTTATACGTCTGCAGAGCCTCCTGTATACAGCTGTATATACCTCTATACCATCACTGCACTATAGTCAGTTATATGTATGTGGAGCCTCCTGTATACAGCCGTATACACCTCTATACCATCACTGCACTATAGTCAGTTATACGTCTGCAGAGCCTCCTGTATACAGCTGTATATACCTCTATACCATCACTGCACTATAGTCAGTTATATGTATGTGGAGCCTCCTGTATACAGCCGTATATACCTCTATACCATCACTGCACTATAGTCAGTTATACGTCTGCGGATCCTGCTGCATACAGCTGTATACACCTCTATACCATCACTGCACTATAGTCAGTTATACATCTGCAGAGCCTCCTGTATACAGCTGTATATACCTCTATACCATCACTGCACTATAGTCAGTTATATGTATGTGGAGCCTCCTGTATACAGCCGTATATACCTCTATACCATCAGTGCACTATAGTCAGTTATACATTATATATGTCTGCGGAGCCTCCTGCATACAGCCGTATATACCTCTATACCATCAGTGCACTATAGTCAGTTATACATTATATATGTCTGCGGAGCCTCCTGCATAAAGCTGTGATATACCATCACTGCACTATAGTCAGTTATATGTCTGTAGAGCCTCCTGCATACAGCTCTATCTAAAGGTCACTGCTCAGGGAGAATACTGCTCTTTATATAGTGGATATCCTTCAGTGACAGTATAGTGGTATCATCTAGTCACTACATGGTGAGCGTAGTGGTCGTGGTGTGACGGTATTATTAGTCCTGTATATACTGGTATATTATTGGTAATATTTGTGTTTATATAGTGGGTTGTTTTCAGTATCAGTATAGTGGTGTTAGTCACTATGTGATGGTAGTGGTTGTGGTGTGACAGTATTAGTCCTGTATATGCTGGTATTATTGGTAATATTTGTGTTTATATAGTGGTGTTAGTCACGATGTGATGGTAGTGGTCATGGTGTAGAAGTGTAGTTACTTGTATGCTGGTGTTATTGATAGTAGCGGTGACTGCACACTGGGTTGGTCAGTAACAGTATGGTGCTAATATGTATGGTGGAAATATTTGCTACTTGTATAATGTTATATGGTAGCTGTGATGGTTATTTAAAATTTTCTTCTCTTAACATTATATATGTGTATTACTGTTTTTTATATATCCTAAAATTTGCACTGGGGCCGTACTTACTCATCTAATCACTGCTGTAGCCTGTAGCTGCATGCTAGGTCTATCAACTAGATCCTCGTAGCGCCTGCACATTATCCAGGAAAAAAAGAACACCGTTGCTTTTTTTTTTTTTTTTTTTTAAACAGGGCCTGTCCTCAGGGTGTGTGTGGCATTACAATATGGCTCTGTTCACTTCAATGGAACTGAGCTGCAATACCGCACAGAATCTGAGGAGGAGAGATGTGCTGTTTCTGAAAGAAAGCGGACATGTTTTTCCCCCTTTAAATAGAACACCTTTAGTCCAGTGTAAGCTTCTCTAATCGTCCTTTTCAGTACCAGCCAAAGTGTCACAGTTACAGCTGCAACACTGTTCTATATGACAGTCAGTCATATCAGGAAGAGGTGGAGGCAGGAGGGCTTCTGTGGCTCAACTCCTCCTCTCTGACACTTCTGCTTGTAATGAAAAGGAGGATTATAAACCTTTATGCTGGAATAAAAATCCTCTCTCTTATATCTCCCCTATACCTGTCTGCCGGGATCTACAGCTCTGTACCTGGTATGCACCTAACAGGTTTCCTTTAAGGGCATGTTCATACCTAATCCATTGATGCTGCTAATTTGTGTGCCAGGGTTGATTTTAAGTCCCATTCCGGCCCTGATTTACCTCTAACATTATTATTGGTGCCAATGTGCACCATGACTGCTGGGTCATCGCCAGCCCCTCCCAATAATCTGTCAACCCGATGCCTAATGTGATGAAATCAAGCTGCATGAGGTCTGAAACACTTTTCATCAGGTATCTAAAGCCTGAAACAATTTTCATCCACCTCCACCAACAATAAAATTATTTTATTTTTATCCCACATAGTGAATGCTGCCAAAAAATTAAAAAAAAAATCCAAAATTGTAAAAAATAAGTCATATAGCTATGCCAATGAAAAAATAGAAAAGCTACACTGCTTGGGAGGGTACTGTCGAGGTGCCTTCCCAAAGAAGGCCTGCTGTTGTTGGCTGTCTCCTAATTAAGTTGGAGAATGGGTCCGGATCCCCTCTCCCACACCATGCACTTAGAATGAAGACACAGACAACGTATCTTGCAAACAAGTCTGGTGTCCTCATCTCTGAGAACCCACCTTTTTATACAGGAAAAACCAATGGATATGAATGTAAAATGCAAAGTCATACACTATACACGTCATCAACTTCAAAAAACTAATAACTATGGATATATTTTGACAGGTATGGATACACAATAAGATTAAATGTTCAATTAAAATTGTTTACATAAGGATGTTGATACATACATAAGGATGCTAAAAAACATTTGTTCTTATGAGAATTATAGAACAACATTTATTATCTGCTGGGAACAGGTTTATTATCTGCTGGGAACAGACAGTAGACTAGCTGTATATCCTTGAACAGGTTCAGTCACATAGGAAAGTTCCATAATCTCAAGACCAGCATCCTTGAACAGGTTCAGTGAAAGTTCCATAACAAAAAGTCTTATTGTTTCTTTCAAACTTTGGATGGAAAAGGATTTATTTTTCTTTCAAACTTTGGATGGATTAACTCATTCCTCTCAGTACCATGAAAAAATTAAAAGAATAAAGACTTGGGCATTAGAGGGGAACTATCAGCAGGTTTGAATCTAACCTGCTGATAGCTTTCTAGTGGGCACAGGGCAGTAAGGATGAAAGCATGTCTCTTACCTTTATCACCAGCTCCATTCCCAGACTGAGTCTGCAGAAGAGAAGAGCCACGGCTGGGGGGCGAGTTGTCAGGTGAGGTGTGTTTTTTTTTTCTTATATGCTTTGCACAGAAGGGGGATAACATGGGGGTCAACATGGGGGTCAACATAAGTGGGATAACATGGGGGTCAACATAAGGGCGCTAACATGGGGACCATCTACAAGGGAGATACATGGAGGCCATCTATAAGGGGGACAACATAGGGGGCCATCTATAAGGGAGATAACATTGGGGGGCCAACTGTAAGGGGGACTACACGTGGGGTGTATACAATAGGGCATGCACAGAGGGATGCATGTACTAAAGTGGTCTACACAGAGGGGGGCATATACTATGAGGGGGGTCACATAGAGTCAGTCTTCCAACCAAATGAGGGCACAAAGGGGCCAGTACAGATGTGCAGTTTGTAGAGAGATGAGGATGGTGCCAGAGCGAGGAGCCTAATATGTTTGTCTGGCAGATTTAGTGAATTCATGACTCGGAAAAGTTCTCTTAACGGCCCAAAGCAGAAGAAAATGATAAGGGAAGAACTCCGATCAGAGAAGACGTCCCCTGTGAGTCACTAAATATAACTTCACTCTAATTTATATGGTGTACAGAGCCTGTGTAGAGCTGGGGCTACCTCTATATGACTGGATGAGGTGATAGTAATGTGTGTACAGTGGATTATTCAGTAGCAGTGGTGGTGTTAGTCAGTATGTGGTGGTGTTAGTCAGTATGTGGGGGTATTATTTGTTGCTTGTAATCTGGTACTGTGTTTTATTTTTTGGTGAACTGCTTCTTTAAGATATACAAATAACTTCACTTAGTCGAGGAAGGGGGGGCCCCAAGTTGAGCTCTTGCACCAGGGCCCAAGAGACATTAGCTACGCCCCTGAGTCCACCCCAATATCATACACAGTCTATAGAATTATTTTCTTTGACTAAATATAAAGTGATCGCAAACATTTTTCCCCTTCAAAGACCAAAAGGGCCATATCCCCAGCTTGTTCTGTCTATATCAGTGGATGGGAAGAAGAATGGTCAGGGAAGGAAAGTTGTTTACATTGAAGTATTGACATCTTAAACAGGAATTGTTTAGTAGTTTCAGGAATGTTGTTCTCATAAACTAGTAAAAAGAAATTCCTGTTTTCTGTAACCATCATGCTGTTTCAAACTGTATCTAGTTTATCATTCAGAAACTAAATGAATTACACCATTGTGTAAAACTATTGTGAAATAACCTTTCAGCAAAAATTTCCCAATATAGTGTGCAAAGAAATGCAGTATGTATTCTCCACATTACTGGTTACAATCAAATATTGTTGCTTTATTTTACATACCTTGGCACACATAAGAAAAGAATTTATCTTGAGGGTGTGTTCACATGTTTAGTTTTTTTTAAAGAGGACCTGTCACCCCGTGCTGGGTCAGAGCCCGGCCGACCCCCCGCTAGAGCCCCTTATACTCACCTCGTTCCCGAAGTCCTGCTTCTTCAGCCGTTCCCGGGACAAAGATATCACCGCGGGAAGCTGCTGATGTGAGTCCGATGCTGCTGAGATGAGTAGAACGCCCATAGAAAATGACTGCTCCATTCATTCTCTATGAGAGTCGGACTCACCTCAGCAGTGCACGCGCCGGGATTCCCACGGAATTTCCGTCCTGGGAACGGCTCTAGGAACG
This sequence comes from Dendropsophus ebraccatus, assembly GCF_027789765.1. Taxonomy (NCBI): domain Eukaryota; kingdom Metazoa; phylum Chordata; class Amphibia; order Anura; family Hylidae; genus Dendropsophus; species Dendropsophus ebraccatus. Next base: position 91,283,921 of record NC_091460.1, on the reverse strand, counting down.
GGACTTCGGGAACGAGGTGAGTATAAGGGGCTCTAGCCGGGGGTCGACCGAGCTCTGACCCGGAACGGGGGGTGACTGGTTCTCTTTAAGTACACCTAAAGAATACAAAGGCGGGAATGAATCTGGAAAAATTAGAAGTCTCAGTCTTTTCTTTAAACATGTCTCAGTTTATGATCTGTTCTTTGGTATTCGGAAACTAAAAAGTGTGAACACCCTTCAAAAGGCAATAATAATATTAATAATGATATAAAATATATTTTTGTGTATAGGGCATTTTGTTTATAGCAGTATGGTGGTAATACTTCAAGGACTGCGCCAATTCTCAATTTTGCGGTTTCGTTTTTTCCTCTTCGCCTTCTAAGAGCTATAACTCTTATTTTTTCCATCTACAGGGCCATGTAAGGGCCCCTGTTTTCTTTCAGGAACAGGTGTACTTTGTAATAGTGCCTTTCAATCTACCATAAAAGGAATGACATAACCCCCTAAATATCATTTATGGGGTAAATTTAGGGCAAAAAATGCAATTCTTTGTGGGGTTTCCGTGTTTACGTAATGCACTTTTCAGTAAAACAGACATGATAATATTATTCTATAGATCAGTCTGCTTACAGCAATATGCTTGATTACAGCTTTTTTTTATATTTTACTATTTTTATTACCAGTAAAACTTTTTGCAAATAGGTATATTTACAATGGCCCTATTGTGACTCTTAGGCTATGTTCACACAATGTCAAAATTATAGAAAAGGCGGACGCTTTTGCAATTTAAAATAACGTCCGTTTTTGCCGCGATTTAACTCACTGCAATGGCAATGCATTGAGGTCAATGGAAAGGCAAACGTCCAATGCACACAATGTATTAAATAACAGACGTTATTGCCGCGGACATCAAAATAATGTTCAAGTTCATTTTTTTCCCGACGTCTTTTGCAAACAGAGGATGTTTTTTTATTAGTTTTTCACACACAGTTTTTTCTTTTGTCACCGTTCTTTTCAGTTTTTACTATTAAATTCAATGGACTTTTTAATTGAGCCGCACACAAAGGACAATTATTAATCCAAACTTGAATAAAGTACCAACAGCCGTCATTGCACTAAGGGGAGGCCAGACGGCTAAATGAGGTCCATTATTTTAGACTCAAAATAACGAACGTCATTTTAAACAGAACTGAAAAGACGTTGTGTGAACATAGCCTTATAGCGCTTTTATTTTTTCACCTTTATGGCGTGTCATTATTTGCACCACCAGCTCTATTTTTTATTAATATCACATCTGTGTAGATCGGATGTATTGGTCACTTTTTATTTTATTTTTTTTGTAAATGAAATGTAATAAAAAATTTGCAATCCTGGCGTTTTTTACAGCGTTTTGTTCACACCGTTCACCGTGCAGGAAAAATATTGTTTTTATTTTGATTGGACAATTACGCAAGTTACAGAATATATGTTTATTTAATTTAATATTTTTATGTGTTTTATTTATAAAGTGGGAAGGGAGATGTGGATGGGATCTGTCAAATTTTTTAAAACCATTATTTAATTTTTTTTACACTTTGTTAGTGCCTCTAGAAGACTATTTCATACATACATTAGATTTATCACACTGGTCACTGCTATGCCACTTTGCCGCTGCTATGATCAGTGTTATCTGCGATCTTCTGATAAAGCCTGCCTGTGGCAGAAGACTGAAGATCTGACTACACAGAGGTAAGCTGTATACCTCGGGCAGTCGGGTAATGCAATTGGGACCACTGCAGACACGTTGCAGGGGTCCTGAACGTTAAGTGCCTGAGCTACTCCTGTCACTTACACTTAAATACTGTGGTCTTGGTTTTGTAAAGGCTAGCTACCCCGACATACCCATATCATGGTTCGAATATGGCCACAAATTCTTTCTCAGCTGTACTGTCTGGATCGTTAAGGCACATGTGCAGTGTTCAGACAAGTGATGAATAGAAGAAATCCTGCCCAAGGGCATGTCCAGAGCTGAAACCCAATAAATGTTTGCGTTTGGGAGTTTACAACGCAGAGGCCTAAAAGCTAAGGTGGAACTGTTGAGTTTATTTGACAATATATGGTCCTGTTGGCATCCACAGGCAATTCTGTGCCTGTTTGCTTATCAGCGCCAGAACAGAGTCTGGAAGCCACCACGTGCAGCCCTGTATGGGTGAACAAAGCTCATGCACCCCCCCCCCCTTCCCCCTAGGACAACGTGCAGTAACAGAGCCCGAGAGATCCAGTGTACATAATACATTTCAGACAGAATGCAGGGGATTGACTGTATCTGTCACACTGGTCTAATAGCAATACAATCCACATAAGGAGATCATCTACTTGGAACTCAACTCCACTGACAACCTACAAACAGTGTTACCTTTGGACAGGTGGAATACAGGACTTAGTGGCATACCTGTATGGGACATTACAGTGCCATCCTCCACAGAGAGGAGAGGGTAGGAGTGGTGTAACTACCACTGTAGCAGCCATATCGGCTGCAATGAGGCCCCCCGAATCAGGGGGTCCTGTGGCCTGCTCCTGCAATAGAATGGGTCCCCTGAGCTGTCATCATTTGCAGCACCAGGTGGCTGAGCAAGCCTTCCAAGATCTGCAAATGTCCCTATAGCTGCAAGCAGTCCTGAATAGCTACAAGCTGTAATGTCTCCGCTCTCCCTTCTCCCATCCCTGACCCTGCTGGAAATCGGCTTCCAGGTGTCAATCATACAGGGAGGGGGAGAGGGGAGACATTACAGCTTATAGCTATTCAGGAGATCAGAAAAACCTCTATGACTCCTTGTACCAGAGAATAAAAGTATTTCTCTACATCCTGGAAGCAGACAGATATATGACAGGTACCAGGTGTCTCCTTGTCCTATGAGTATCTAACAGTGTCAGCAGTTTGACACAGCTTAGAGATTCCCTTTAAGGCCAAATTTAACTTGGTCCTGAAGGGGTTAATGACTCCATTATGATGAACACGGAGGAACTTGATAAAACGTGTTTGTAACTTGATAAGCTTGAGATGCTAATTCATTGTTGTTTTAAGAAAATGGAAGACATAGGGTCTAGATGGAAGAGTCTTTAAAATACATTAACTGGCACAAAGAATATCTTATGATTACAAACCTATTACAAAGTACTTAACGTAAGTAATGAATGCCATTACAGAGATAGAGCGGTCAGGAAGAGGTCATTAGCCTGTTCCTTCCTTTCCTAAGTGCTTTAAAGGACATATAGTGCCTAGATTCTTCTTACTAATTAGAGACACATTATTTTTTCTAATCCGTTTTTGTTTTCTAATTGTAATTTTTTTTTACATTTAATTTAATTTTTGTACATTGTTATAGGGGTGGCCATCTTGCCAGAGCAGCTTTTAACAGTATTTACTGATATGCTGCAAACTTCATGGGTGTAGACAGGACCTAAAGCAAGGAGATTAAAGGGTGGAGGGTGCTTTCTGGTGCAGTAGCCTCAGATCCTAACTAGTAGGGATTGTGAACACACACTCACCTTGTGCGGTTGTGCATGAATAGACACACAACTACAAACACAACTTTATTGATTGTAGTCATGCCACTGGTTGGTGATTTCTACTGTACCCAATACTTGAGTTAGCTACCTCAGATGCCCCCAAACTATCCTAGAGGGTTTTTTTTAACCCCCTTTTCCTATTAGATACTCCCTGAAGAAGCATATATAGTGAGGTTAGGACTAGTTGGTGGGTTGGTTGCTGAGTGTATGAACAAGACTATATGCAGAGTTCCCACTGAGGAGATTCTTCCAGGGACTATTCTTATTTCTGTTACTTGTCAATGTGTTGGTTTGCCCCTAGGAGGCGGTGCGACCGGTCACTTGCCAGATAGTTAGGTGTGACACCACTCCTGTGGTGGTTGGCCGAGGTATAGCCCTGCCCGGTGGTAATTTGTTGTGATGCCAGTGCCGGTTGGGCACACAGGTATGCTCCACCACTTATTTTAGTGGGCTGGCTATAGCTTTTTCCCCTGTGGACAGTAACCTGGCGGGCTGTTTGGGGGTCCCTTGGGCAATTATCACGATGATCCGGAGAGGAGTAGTGACCCACCTGGACTATTGGCACTGCCACCCATATAAAGAGGAGATAACCCAAGGAAGGTATGTTTAAGGTGTTTAATGAAGAACCACAGAGTCCCGTTACAATAAAGAAAATCTGTTTACTTGATATAGAAAGCAGGTAATACAGCTTTGCCTTCATATGGTACTTTTAAGCTTGAAGAAGCAGAACTATACTGAGAGATGTAGCTGTGCTGGCTGAGTTGCGTGCTGAGAAGTAGAAAGTTCAGAGGAATAAAGAAGAGGATGTCGGGAGAGTCTCAACCCAAGTAGTACTGTGCTCTGCCGGGACTGTGAGAGGTAGAATAAGTAGAATACTTGAAATAAGAGAGAATACTTTTGCCCGTGTTTTGACTCATTAGTCTTTGCACCACCTATTAGCCACCAAGGTCGAGCGACCCGTCCTAGAGGGTGACACAAGCCCCAGACCCTGTTACCTGGGATGAGCAGAATGCTGAGGGTTCCCTGCTTACACCCGCACTTCCCTGCTTACACCCGCGCTTCTAGCAACTTTGCTCTATCCAGATCAGTTCTGTGATTCTTTATGGATACTGTCCTGGACTGTATTCCTTCTGGTTCTCGGCGTGGGCTGAGTTGATCCCTGACTTGTCCTCTCTAGTAGCGACTTATCACTGCATTCTGTTTAGAGGTGTTGGTGGAGAGAAACTGTGTCTAGGTCTTGCATGTGCATGTGCTCTGCTCAACGTCTAACCCACAACTAACTAGACTGGGGGACCTGGCAGGAACCAGGGCCCAACTTGACTGCTGTAGGGAGCATCCTAGCTTGCGTCCTTCCTTTACAGAATCCAGAGTAAAAAGACCCTACACTTCCTCTACCCATGTGACTTTATTCCTACAGAGCATATAAGGTGTGCTGTGAGTGGGTAAGGAGTGTGTGTGAGAGATGTAAAGAGAAAGGTGATTGGAGAGAAGAAGAAAGAACTCTCATTGGTGTATAGATCCAGCTGATACATAAGAAAACAATAATCCCTTAGTTTCCACAGCTGTGCAATATCTGAAGACAGTTAAACTTAACAATGACACCTAGTGGTAAAATTCTAGTACTATTACATTACCACTTACATAGATAAGTACAGACTTTTGCGAAGGGTGTAACCAATAGCAACACCCATGGTGGGACACCACATAAGTACCCTAGTTATGTCCAGCTAAAGCACCTCACAGTAAGGCTTCATTGAAAAGGTGTGACAATCACTATCCACGCTGGACGGCCATCTTCAAATTTCCAGATGATTACTCCAGGACAAAGACAGTAGTCCAGCTTAGAACCGTAAGGTCTGGATAGAGCTGTAGGGTCTGGATAATCTCTGGCAGTCCACTGTCCACATATCAACAGCAGCAACCAGTTTGTTCAAGGACTGTGTAAAACTCAGGGCCGGCCTTAGGGTAGATGGTGCCCTGTGCAGCGTTAACAGAATCAGTGCTCGACACAGTATATTGCCCTGAAAGTGCCCACACACAGAGCCCCAATACGTATGGTAGTTATCTTATGACACCATTTTACCACCATACAGTGATTATCTATTGCCTCTATAAACAGAAAGTTGTTACCAATGATACCATTACATAATACATCAATAATACTGCCACACCATGACCACTATCACTACCACTACAGACCCTATAGCACAGTGTAGTTACATCCAGTTACTCACAAGGGAAAACTTCTCTAATTAGTCTTTTCACTTTTCACATTTTTGTTCAAATACCGCAGTATTACAGTACTTTAAGACTGGGTGCCCGAAAAGTGTTTGAGAACCAAAGCAAACTTTCCTTGAAAATTCTTTTTGAGTTCGAGCAGTTTGAGAATTGAGGTAGCACTGTATTCTCAAATTTTTTATATATATATATATCTTACAGAATTATACACAATCTTGTAAGCAATAATCTGTATCCAGGTCACTGATGGCCCAGCAATAGCAGTACAACTAACAATAATAATCCCCTACTCATACCGCGTTGGCTCAGGGGTGACAAATATGTCATGCACTGCTACATCTCCACATACCCTGCCTAAGCGATAACCACATACTGTAACCCCAACTTAGCTGCCAGATAACACAAGAGGATTCCCCTTTCCTCCACAGTGGTCCTCTGAAAACCACCTTAGTCAATGTCATCGGTAACCACCCCTCTGCTACCATGAGCAGGCACAACACTTCCATACCTTTATGGCATTCTCTATCCCATCCTGCAAGTCCGAACACCAAAGGTCGATGTCAACATCATTTAAGTGAACACCGTCTTTACACAGAAAACCCCTGTCATGCACCTCCAAGTCTCTATGTTGGACCACTACCCCATCATTCCAATTTAGCACTGCATAATAAAACTAGCTGCTTGCTTAAAAAAATCCTTGTCTTTAGCTGCATCTGAGCTTGGTTCCTGTCAGGGGTCCTGGCAGCAGCCAGGCCCTGGCTTAACTACAGCAGAAACTGGTGTTTTGTGTGTCCTCTCTGTGAGAATCTGGATAACCTCTCTATTAATGCACCCCTGGGCACTGTTAAGTCCATCCACGGAGTGGACGTGATGTCAGACAAAACTGGCTACGATCTCCGACCAGACCACAACAACACCTGGAAACATTGACTAGAGCCTCAACATATCAAATGTAATATCCCGGATTTAGTCCTGGGACGACCAAACCCCAAGGCCGATGCCCCCCAAATGCAAAACAAGGATATCGGAGGCACTGTCCAACCTGGAAAAATTATGAATTACCGGCAATACACCACTCTATAACATTCCCCAGACCCCCTCCACCAGACATGGACCTCAATCCGCTGGAAGCCTAGCTGTCTGCCATCGGCTCTAACGTCTGCCCTCAGTGCCTCTCGATAGACATATGAATGTCCAAGGATCCATATAAGGCAACCTCAATCTTTAAGAAAATCAAACAGATAGACAACAAATAGGGAAGAACCCAAACCAACACACAACCATTACATTAAATCCAAATGCACATAGGAGTGTAAGCTAGCTGATTCACACTGACTATTTGACGGACCACAGTGTCAGATAAACTATATCTAATGGCCTCTATTACTGCCCCTATGCAGAAGGAGTGGGCAGCAAACTCCCTCACCGGAAAACCCAGACGCTCCAAACCTTTTTGAAAAACCGCTGTGCAATCACTAATATGATAGAGCACAATATGCCTCCCCCTCCAGTCTTAGACCAACGCAGCCAACAAGACACGGACTCCAAATCCACCACAACGTCCCCTCTCTGCATCCCATCCCCCAAAGAATGAGAACGACTAACCAGCTCACTAGTTTTAAAGGCCCCAAAGAAGTCCAAAGAAAAAGTCGCCCTGAACTAGGCACACTCATATCCATCTGTACACAGCTCTCCCAACAACCCCATCAAACTCAGTGCGTTAAGCATTCTTGGAAACACTGAACTTCCTGTACCCAGCTTTACTTGGTTGTGCTTGAGGAGGTGCTTGAAGAAGTAGAGTGGAGTAGAGAGGTAGTTGCAGCAGTGCTTGTAGAGTAGAGGAGTTGGTCAAAGGAGCCCTGACCGAATGTAGCTATGTACTCTGCCGGAACTTTTGTAGAAATACTTATAAAGTGAAAAGTTTACTTGTACCCGTGTATAGACTGTGTCTGACCAGACTCTGAGAATAAAGGGCCTTGTGTAAGTTTCTTCAGCTGGGAATTTGAAAATACGTACCTTCTGCTACGTGCAGTGTTTTCATCCTGTTTATTACAGGGTTTTTTGAGAAGAGAATAGTCTCTGAGCAATGGCCCTTGAGTTCCTGGCATGGGCTGGGGTGTTCCTGGACTCCTCTCCCTCACTGTTGTTTAGCACTGCATAATAGAACTAGATGCTTGCTTAAAAAAATCTGTGTCTTTATCTGAATAGCCCAGCAAGTAATGGGTGGCCTATCTTTAGGCTATGTCTGGAACATGGTTGCCATCTTGAAAGTTGCCATATTTTTTAAATAGCAAGGTGGTCATGTAGCATGCAGTTTTAAAAAAAATCCCAATTAGATTTCCAATATCCCTTGTGGTTCCAAAGTTATTATACGTTTATAAGTTCATGCTGATTGGACCTATTGCCTTCAGTTCTGTGTTCAGCAGAACAATCCTTGAAGCAGAAGATGCTGGATTCAGTTGTTATAAATTTTTAATAGCCTTTGAACTTACGATAACTATGTGTTCATACCTTTTGAACCACAAGGGGTAGTGCAAAAATGATTTTGGGAATCAGTTTAACACAATTCTGGTCTTCTTTAATATGCTACATAACCACCCTCCTATTGGTAAAACTTGTTATTACATCCAATATTGCATCTTTTAAGATGACAGCCATGTTCTGGACTTTGCCTAAAAGATACGACCCCTCACCCATTACTTGCTGGGGATTTCTAGGTAAGTCATTTCCCCTTTGAGAAAAGCGTCCTGAGACTTGCAAGACCCTGACCCATTTTTTCATGTAAATCATCAGCAGTAGACCAATACCAAGTTGCACATTTTTTGCAGATTTGCTATAGAAAATTCCACTGTGGAAAATGTTTAAAAGGAAAACAATATCGCTGATGGACTCATAGGGGCACAGAGACCCCTTGGAACCTTTCTCCTGCATAAAGATCCTTTTTGTTTGTTGCAGCACTTGGTGGGCATCTCAATCCCATAAGGGTCCATTTACACAGAAAGATTATCTGACAGATTATCTGCCAAAGATTTGAAGCCAAAGCCAGGAATGGATTTGAAAAGAGGAGAAATCCCTGCTTTCCTTTTTGATCTGATGTCTGTTTATAGTCTGTTTCTGGCTTTGGCTTTAAATCTTTGGCAGATATTCTGTCAGATAATCTTTCTGTGTAAATGGACCCTAACTGATCAAACACGTCAAAAGATCTTTAAAATTACTTAGGGTGGTATTACATGGGCCGAGCAGGGCCCGATAATACCTGTAAACGAGCAGCGATCTGCTAGATCGTTGCTCGTTTACTGGGCCTATTACACGGCCCGATAATCGTTTGACAAAAGCTGCAAGGACATCGTTACCGATGTCCTTGCAGCCCGTGCTAAACTGGCATACATTACCCATCCACGTTCCAGGGCTGCTCCTGCCGTCCGCTTCTCCCGGTGTCCCGTGCGCGCTCTAGCTTCACAGCGGCCTGTCAGGGTAATGTATATCGTTAGTCGCCTGGCCACGCAACCGCTATTACACGCAGCGGTGCGCGGTCGGCACCCGACGAAAATAGGGTCTAACCTATATCAACAATCAACCAATGATCGTTGTCATCGGCTGATCGTTGCATTTATTACACAGAGCGATAATCGGCCAAATTGGGCCAATTCGGCCGATTATCGTTCCGTGTAATAGTACCCTTAGTGTAAATTTAGCTGTGGAATTTATTGTAGTTTTTTTTTTTTTTTACTTCCCATTGAATAAAGGGAAAATCCACAATAAACGTGATGTCAATTACATAAATTTACATGCAGATGTGAGATTTGCTTTAGGGTCGCTTCACTTATACCGTACCGCAGCGGATTTTTTGCTGCGGATCCACAGCAGATCTGACTAAATGAATTAACACAGCATTAAGGGTATGTGCACACTGAGTAATTTAGACGGAAAGTCTGTTGCGTAATCCGTCCTTCGCGCCCGGTCGCGGATAGCGGCGGGTGCGCGTCTCCGCCCGTGTCATAGACTCCATTCTATGCACGGGCGGATTCCTTTCTCCGTCCAAAGCAGAAGATCTAGTGCGATACGGTATGTGTGAAGCTACCCATTAAGTCTTATTTATTATAAATCTGCAGTGTATTTCACCCATGTAAAAGCCTCTTTAGTATAACAATTAGAGTGACCTTATTTCAGTGATACATTGTGTCTTTCAGGTTATGAAGCCCTACATGAATAAAATTGGAAATTATGACAGACTGATGAATTCTGCGAAAATACTGGACTCCTAGCTTCTGGTATACATTGTTTTATATAAGAAATCTTCTTCAGAGAAGCCAGTGCCTATTGAAAAAAGAATGAAAACAAGTCTATGCCCCACAATGGAAGTAAAAGAAACTATGTCGACTGTTGCTTCCTGCTTCCGATATATTAATATGACTTCTTCTGTTGGTGGAAAAAAGCCTATTACCTCATTGTGGTTCTCCGCAATCTTCTCCATTATTGGCCTTTTTTCCAACCTATTTGCTTTTTGTGTCCTAGTCAGTGCATCTAAGAAAACTCGAAGTCGTTCAAGGTCATCTTTTTTAATTTTCCTGGGAGGTTTGGTAGTCACAGACTTTATGGGGCTATTAGTGACTGGCACAATTGTAGTGTCCAAACATATAATCCAGTTTGACTGGCAGATTCTTGATCAAAACTGTTATCTCTGTAACTTTTTTGGACTATCTATGGTTTTTTATGGACAATGCCCTCTCTTGCTGGGTGCATCCATGGCTGCTGAAAGGTTTTTTGGTATAACTAAACCATTTTCACATTCTGCCAATATTTCGAAAAAGAGAGCATACTGTATTGTGGTGATGGTGTGGTGCTTTGCCTTCTTTTTAGCTTTATTTCCCATCATGGGTATTGGGAATTACACCTTGCAATATCCAAAATCCTGGTGTTTTCTTACTTTGCTGCAGGATCCGAAGAATAAAGCCTTTGGATTGATATTTTCATTCACTGGTATATTATCTGTTTGCCTCTCTTTTATTTTGAATACTGTCAGCGTTGTAACCCTTTGCAGAGTTTATCATGACCGTGAGTCTGTCCAAAGACGCAGAGACAGTGAAGTCGAAATGATGGTCCAGCTGGTTGGGATCATGATAATTGCTACTGTCTGCTGGCTTCCATTACTGGTAAGTTTCTGCTTTCCACATGTTTTAGATTTTATGTCAACACTTAATTTAAGGCATAACAGAATGTTTTTTTTAATGCTTGGCTAGCTCGGTGCTCTGCCCCCTTATGTAATACGATCTCCTGCTGAACGCTCTAACTGCCACAGACAGACTGATCTCTGCAGATTGAGCAGCCCAAAGTGTAGAGTGGTCCACAATCCAAACCACTGAATGAACCTATAGTAGAAAAGAAGAGAATTCAAAACAACCACAACAGCAGCTTCAGAGCCACACAGTGCGCAAAGCAAGAGCAAATGGTACCCCCAGTAAACATACAGTTTTCTCAGTCTAGGAAAAGCCTAGCCACCTTAAATTTGGAGCCACCTTAAATTTAAAGGAGTATGTCTCTAAGACAATGGGAAAGAAAGCAAAGGTTGCAAAAAACTGAAAAATGGGGCAAGATTGAAAGAACGGTGAAGAAGTAGGGAGTTTGTTCTTATGGACCAAGAATCTACCACCTCCAACCATGACTTACAAACAGGGTCGGCCTTAGGGGCGTGCGACCTGTGCGCTTGCGCAGGGCGCCTCACTCCCGGCCAGCTAGGGGGCGCTTCAGCAGAGAGCTGCTCTACATATCTAACTAGAAATAAAAGTCGTGCTGCCTGTCTGCAGGAGTGCCCTCCTCCCCAGGCAGCACATCTAACTTCTATCTGTCTGCCTAACAGGGCCAGGGTGCGGGCTGAAGTGTGTGAGGAGAGGGACCTGGGCTGCAGCTGTCGAGGATTGCACATTCTGTGGCACTGTCTAATGATTTGCCTGTCCGATCTATGTACAGTCCACACAGGCAGTGAGACTGGGCAGCAGTAATACATATCATCCTGCAGCTACTTAGTGCCTGTACTGTAGTCATGTATTTTACTGCTTCCAAGCAGTCTCAGTGCCTGTGCAGACTGTACATAAATCGTACAGGCAATAGATAGGCTGCTCCTTATCAACCCTGACAGCTCCCAAGGAGCCCTGCACACTGGCTGCTCCTGTAGCTCCCAGTGCAGCTACAAGTGGATAGAAAGTCTTCAGATAAACTTTATGTAGGGACAATGAATCAGGTTATGACCTGCTGCTCTGTCTGTAGCAGCCACCACATCCCCCATGTCAGCCCTGCATTGCCTGATCTCACTGTGCCAGCAGCCTACAGCAGAATATACCCCCAGCGATAACAGCTGCTGCAGACTGGCAAGAAGGCAGCCCATGTCACCAGCAGGGGATCACCTCATCTCCTCTGACTGCAGGTCACCCCCTCTCCCTCTGATCACCAGCTTATACAGCCCCAATAGTCTACCAAGTAAGTCATATATGTATATGTGTTTTTATTTTTGTGTTGTGTTTAGTTGTGGTATTCTATCTATCTCTATCTCCTATCTGTCCACCCAAAAATGATCAATAATCTGTAAACACTTATGAGGACACTTACACAGCTCTGCTACAATAGTATGTCATGTATACAACACAGCCGGCATCCACAAGTGATAATGCGTCTACAGCTCCTGCGTCCATTCCATCAATCCTCTGTTATTATATGGCCACTAGGGATGATCCGAACCTAGTTCGGACGGGGTTCGTACGAACCCAAACCCTCCGCAATGATTACCGCTGTCTGCCCGCTCCGTGCAGCGGGCGGATCCAGCGGGAGGAACGCCTGGAAAAAATGGGATACAGCCATAGCCATAGGCTGTATCCCAGTTTTTGAGGCGTTCCTCCTGCTGTATCTGCCCGCTGCACGGAGCAGGCAGACAGCGGGAATCCGATGCCGAGCGTTCGGGTTCAGCTGAACCCAAACCTTGGCGGGTTCGGCCCATCCCTAATGGCCACCCCTCTATGTTACTAGCATGTACTGTCCTCTATCTGTCTTGTTCTGGTGCTGCCATAGACATTAGTGGGAGCTACAGAAAAAGCATAGACAGCTTGCAGGACTGTATTTGGAATCCCATTCACCTTTGGCCACCGTTCATGGTTACGTTATGGGAAGCATATTGGTGTTTGGGCAGTGGACTGTAATAGTGGTATTACTGATTTTTTTTATTATTTAGTGATAATGGTATTATGCTATGACACAGCAGTTTTATCTGTTCTGTGCGCTTTGTTCAGTAACAATATGGAGGTGATAGAAATGAGCGAATTTACAGTACAAAGCGAATCGCTTTGTTAGCTCTGCAATCTGCCTATTAGCCGGCTGCCTTTGAAGTCCAAAGCCCAGCACCCTGAGTGCCCGGAAAAGCTGGGAGAAGTTTCCCAGGACTGGATGCAGCTTTTCCAGGCACTCAGGGTGGAGCGGCACAGACTCTAAAAGCAGCAGGGTAATAAGCAGATTGCCAAGCTAACAAAGCGATTTGCTTTGTACTGTAAATTCGCTCATCTCTAGTGATAGTTTATCGCTGTATGGCAGTAAAATACGCTCTTGGTATAGTGGTACTGAATTTACATTATATAAAGATTTGTGTGTATAGGAAATATGTAATTGGTTTAGAGGCTGAGGAGGCTATGGCACGCCATTTCTGAATAAACTGAGGGTGTCCGTTTTGCTGGTAGGCTGTAGTTGTGTGGGAGGCTGGGGGTGGTAGTTTGGGTGGCTGGGGGTGGTAGTTGTTTGGGGAGCTGAGAGTGGTGGTTGTGTGAGGGGCTGTAGTTGGGTGTGGGGCTGGTAGTTGTGTGTATGGCTGGGGGGTAGTTGTGTAAATGGCTGGGAGGTAGCTGTGTGAATAGTGGAGGGGTAGATGCTTGTATGGTGTGGGGGTAGGGTAGTTGTGTGTATGGCTGGGGGTTAGGGTAGTTGTGTGTATGGCAGAGAGGTAGTAGTGTGAATGGCTGGCAGGGGAGTGATGGGTGTTGTCTGAAGGGGTGGAAGGCTGAGGAGCTTTATGTTACCTTAATGGGGGGGGGGGGCGCCCCAAAAAAGGTTTCGCACAGGGCGCCATCTACCCTAAGGCTGGCCCTGCTTACAAAAGTCGACCATGAGCCACGCTGGACAGGACAAGCAGGAGACTGCCTGCAGTGGTGCTCACACCCTGTGACCATGCAACCACTCCTTAACTTATGGACCCAGACTCAGCTTATGTTTTCTCTCTTGATATCCCCATTTGAGGGATGAAGGCCCTCGCAAATATCAAAATCTACAATCTAAAGCCACTGCGAGAAACTTGGGGTGTGCTGAAAGGAATAAAGTTCTGAATGCATACTCTGATTCAATGTAGTGACCCACAAATGGGTCCGGGCCTCCAGGCCCACAATCTCCAGGCTCTCTCTCGTGTAGTCTCTCTCACTCAAATACTAACCATCAAACTCCTCTAAACTACTGTCACCTCAGTATATAAATCCCCATGGGGTGACCTGATAGGGCATGAAGAATCTACACTATAAGGCTACGTGCACATGGAGCAAAAGTGGCGTAATTCTCTGCCACAGAATGCCGCCAGCCTTCCTGTCATAATGAAAGTCTATGGGAGGCTCACATGCCTCCTCTCTCCATACTGAAGAATCATTCTTCAGGGCGGAGAGAAGAGGCGCGCGAGCAATTGCCCATAGGCAATGGGACACTACATAGTATTCGTTGGAAAAACAGTAACTTTACTGACGCCTGGGTTTGTTTAAGGTACACAATACAGTCCTGACACAGATGAATGGCTAACAGCCTCACATGGGTTACTTACAGTGCATTCGTCTTTTTGCTAATAGATTCACTACGCAGTGAGGCTTGAGCTTTCCAGTTAATATCTAGGCTGGGCCTAAAGCCAAAGCTGAACGGGTTCTAGAAGATACCAAGGATCTTTCAATGAATTGGCAGTATAGATACTTAGGTGGGGAAAACGCCAATCGATCTCTAAACCAACCTCAAAGTCTAAGCTCTCAGCTATTCTTTTCAACTTAAAGCAACTGTGTACTCACAATCTGTCCCCCCAAACCACTTGTACCTTCGTATAGCTGCTTTTAATCCAAGATCTGTCCTGGGGTCAGTTCAGCAGGTGATGCAGTTATTGTCCTAAAAAACAACTTTTAAACTTGCAGCTTCGTGCCACACGGCCGGGGCTTAGAATATCTGTGCCCTAACTTTGCACCACCCCTCCGTCCCTCCTCCCCACCCTCTTCATCATTAGGAATGCCACTGGAACATTTTCTCCTGTCTGAACATTGCACAGGTGCCTTAACGATCCAGCCCATGTGCCATGTTGACACAGCTGATGAATAGGAGACAATCTGCCTGGAGCATTACTAATGATGAAGAGGGCGGGGAGGAGGGACAGCCTAATGCATACACAATCTAAGCCCTGCATCACCTGCCAAATGGACCCCAGGACAGATCTTGGATTAAAAGCAGCTATCCGAAGGTACAAGCGGTTTGGGGGGGGTCATATTGTGGGTACAGAGTAGCTTTTAACAATTTTTTTTTTCTGTCAAATCATCTGCTGCCATAAAGTGCCAGAGATTTGTAATTTACTCCTATTTAAAAATCTCAAGTCTTCCAGTACTTTCCAGTTGCTGTATGTCTTGCAGGAAGTGCATTCTCTCCAGCCTAACACAGTGCTATCTGCTGCCACCTTTGTCCATGTCAGGAACTGTCCAGTGCAGTAGCAAATTCCCAGAAAACCTCTCCTGCTCTCCAGAAATAATACTACTTCCTGCAGGTCATACTGCAACTGATAAGTACTGGAAGATAAGATTTTTTAACAGAAGTAAATTACAAATCTCTGGCACTTTCTTGCACCAGTGTATTTGAAATAAAAAATGTTTAACAACTCTTTAAAAAAATATATATATATATATTTACACACCTATTTGTAGCCCCCTAGAGGAATTCTATGAGCAATACATTGATTGTATGTACTATGTTCTGCATTGATGCATGAAATGTTGGAGACAGGCTAAAGCAATTGCTGATGTCAGACAGACCGGGAGACCTCACAGAGACCTTTTGCTGTACTGACATTGGATTTGCTCCCCGAGATCTCAATGTGGGGAGCCGATCCGGCTACTGGCCCACTAATGAACGCAGGCTAAGCCATTTAAAGCGATTCTGTACCCACAATGTGCCCCCTCCTAACCGCTTGTACCTTCAGATAGCTGCAGTGGCGTAGCTATAGAGGTCGCAGAGGTCGCACTTGCGACCCGGCCCGTCATCAAGGGGGGCCCGCAGGGGAGATTTTCATCTGTAAGGAGGGGGAGGACAGGAGAGTTGGGGCAGGGGTGCACTATCTGCCTCAGCAGCACACTTCCTTATTGAGGGGCAGTCTGTATTTGCCGACATGTCTGTGGACGGAGAGGAGGAGGAGGGACAGAGCTACAGCAGAGAACAGCCGCCCCTCCCCCTCCTCCCCTCAGCTCTGTGTGCTCCAGAGCCGGCCTGAGACCTGACATGCTGGTAAGGACTCTACACACTGCATAAACTATCTGCTGGGTTTTATATTTTTATGTGCAGAAACTGGTTCCTCATGCCTCCCTGTGCTGTACGTAGCCCATAGTGTGCCTCCCTGTGCTGTACATAGCCCATAGTGTGCCCATCATGTGCTGTACATAGCCCATAGTGTGCCCATCATGTGCTGTACATAGCCCATAGTGTGCCTCCCTGTGCTGTACATAGCCCATAGTGTGCCCATCATGTGCTGTACATAGCCCATAGTGTGCCCATCATGTGCTGTACATAGCCCATAGTGTGCCCATCATGTGCTGTACATAGCCCATAGTGTGCCCATCATGTGCTGTACATCGCCCATAGTGTGCCCATCATGTGCTGTACATCGCCCATAGTGTGCCCATCATGTGCTGTACATCGCCCATAGTGTGCCCATCATGTGCTGTACATAGCCCATAGTGTGCCCATCATGTGCTGTACATAGCCCATAGTGTGCCCATCATGTGCTGTACATAGCCCATAGTGTGCCCATCATGTGCTGTACATAACCTATAGTGTGCCCATCATGTGCTGTACATAGCCCATAGTGTGCCTCCCTTGTCTTGTATATCTTTCATATTGTGGTAAAGAATAGTTGTACTTTGTAATGGCATCTTTCATTTTACCATAACATGTATGATGGAACCCCACAATTATTATTTATAAAGATATAAATAGGTGAAATCTGAAAAAAGAATGCAATATGGTAACGTTTGGGGGGTTCCTGTGTCTACGTAATGCACTATATGGTAAAAGCGACATGATACCATTATTCTATAGGTCAGTCCGAACACAACCATATGCAGGTTTACACACACTCTCTAATGTTATATATATAATTTTTTTATTAAATCCTTTTTTTTTTTTTTTTGCAATAATTAATAAAATGGGCCTATTGTGACGCTGATAGCGGTTTTACTTTTTCACCCACAGGGCTGTACGAGATGTCATTTTTTCCGCCATGATCTCTAGTTTTTATTAATACCATATTTGTGTAGCTCGGTCGTTTACGTTGTTCGCAATGACAATTGTTATATTTTAATAGATCGGACAATTACGCACGCTACGGTATATTATATGTTTATTTATTTATTCATTTTTATGTTTTATTTATATAATGTGAAAGGGGGGCTTTGGGGTATTTATAAAAACATTTTTACTTTTTTAGGGGGGAGGGGCTTTGGGGTATTTATAAAGACATTTTTACTTTTTTTAACACACATTTTAAGTCCCCCTGGGGGACTTTTACCTGCAATGCTTTGATTTCAGACACTGTACAATGCTATGCTATGCCATGATGAGTGTTATAGGCGCTCTTCTCATTGAGCCTGCCTCATTGACTCAATGAGCAGAAAGCTGATCGGACCGCACGGAGGAAGGTAAGAAACCAATCTGTAAGTGACAGGGGACTGCCTCTGTCACACTTAAATGCAGCGGTCGCGCCGCGTTTAAGGGGTAAATGACACACTGCAGCAAAATCGCTGCAGCCTGTCATTAATGGTGAGTGTCAGGAACCGGTGACACCAGACACAGAGACAGTGCACCCTAAGCTCAGCCCCGCCCACTGACTCTACCTACTTGCCGCCCTAGGCTAAACCCTAGGGCAGCAACTGGGCGGCGGTCCCTGTACTGGCTTGGTGGGACACAAAGACAAGACAGACAGACAAAACACAATAAAGAATGGTCGACAGTCCGGGTCACAACAATCGGGCAGCGCAGTACAAAAACACAATCCAACAAGCAAGGTCAATAAACAGGCAATATGGTCAGGGGCAGGCAGCAAGCAGGGATAGTCAGAATACAAGGCAAAAATAGTCAGAATAAACAGAGAACTAAACAGAGGCAGAAGCAGGCTGAGACAAGCTCAATATCCGGCAGTGAGAGGCAGGCTGGCAGACACTACATAGGAGACCAGAGGTCCAGTGCAGGAGCTGATTGGACCAGACCCCTAATCTCCTCAGAACACCTGGGGCAAGAGCAACCTGACCAGACAAGCTAACCAGCATCAGAGTTAACTCCGAAATGGCCAGGAGTATCTCAGGCGGGTGTGGCTGAACAAACACAGAAGGAAATAGGCCAGTGTTCAGACAAGGCCCAGGACACCGCACAAACATACAAAAACACTGAATATCAGCGCCATTTCAAGCGCGCAGCACGAGCCAAGGGGCGCACGGAGTTCCGCACAGGCACATTCATGACAGTACCCCCCCTTTTATGAGGGGCCTCCGGACCCTCACTTGATAAATCAGGTGTAGGTGGAAAATTACCTCTCACCACACAGGTTTGAATGTCACTAGCAATATCGCTATCCGTCTCCCACTCGTCAGCGGAGGACTCTGAGATAGAGACAGATGAGCTACAGACAGAGTTATCATCACCACAATTTTCATTCACATCAGGCACAGATATGGCAGGTTTATCAGAGGAACAGTGTATGCCCATTTCACCAATGGTTACCTGTGCGCCCAGATGACCTTCCTGGTAGCCATCTGGACGCTGATGATGTTCTGCTCGCTGGGGACGGATGGGGCAATGGCTGATGTAGTGACCACTGTTCCCGCAGTAAAAGCACAGGCCATTATGTCTCCGGAATTCTTGTCTGGTCCTGACATTCAATACTCCTAGCTGCATAGGTTCCTCCTCTGAGACGTCAGGGGAGGATAAAGGTTTTTCAGCAGGAAAAGAAGCGGAAGGTTTGAAGAGGTCAGAGTTTGCTTTCGCCCTTTTTCTGTCTCGTAGTCTGCGGTCAATAGAAATGGCCAAAGCCATGGTCTCTTTAAGGGTTGGAGGATCTGGGTGACCTACCCAGGCATCCTAAATGGCCTCTGCCAATCCTTGCTTAAAGAAAGCCTTCAAAGCTGGTTCACACCAAGCAGTCATCACACAAAATTTCCTAAACTCAGAGCAATATTCCTCTGCTGGTCGCTTACCCTGACGGAGAGAGTAGATTGTTCTCTGCCAATGCCATGTGATCTGGTTGAGCATATATAGTACCCAGGGACAAAAATAATTTCTCCAAGCTACTCCATTCCTCTGCCTCAGGAGGGATTTTGAGAGCCCAAGCCTGAGGATCTCCCTGCAGCAGTGAGACCACAATACCAACCTTCTCCTGCTCAGAAGGGAAGTGATTGATCCGAAAAAACAACATGCAAGCACCCCTTAAGGACTCAAATTTCTCCATATCACCAGAAAATCTATCAGGGAGCAACATGACCGGTTTTCTAGGATTTTCCACCACTGGGGGCGCTACCACAGCATTATTCTGGTTGGCAGACAAAGCTTGAACCTGTTTAGCAAGATCATCAACCAGGCAAGACAACGCTTCCATCTTAACCACCAGGTTTAAATCCAATAACTGAGTTATCTGGTTTGCCAGTTGGACCACCAGGCCTGACACCCCCTCCACCCAGGTAGCAAGATCTTCCACAGTAGCCATGGCACCAGAGGGGGCAGTATATATATTTGGCCGGATATTCTGTTAGGAACCGGTGACACCAGACACACAGAGACAGTGCACCCTAAGCTCAGCCCCGCCCACTGACTCTACCTACTTGCCCCCCTAGGCTAAACCCTAGGGCAGCAACTGGGCGGCGGTCCCTGTACTGGCTTGGTGGGACACAAAGACAAGACAGACAGACAAAACACAATAAAGAATGGTCGACAGTCCGGGTCACAACAATCGGGCAGCGCAGTACAAAAACACAATCCAACAAGCAAGGTCAATAAACAGGCAATATGGTCAGGGGCAGGCAGCAAGCAGGGATAGTCAGAATACAAGGCAAAAATAGTCAGAATAAACAGAGAACTAAACAGAGGCAGAAGCAGGCTGAGACAAGCTCACTATCCGGCAGTGAGAGGCAGGCTGGCAGACACTACATAGGAGACCAGAGGTCCAGTGCAGGAGCTGATTGGACCAGACCCCTAATCTCCTCAGAACACCTGGGGCAAGAGCAACCTGACCAGACAAGCTAACCAGCATCAGAGTTAACTCTGAAATGGCCAGGAGTATCTCAGGCGGGTGTGGCTGAACACAGAAGGAAATAGGCCAGTGTTCAGACAAGGCCCAGGACACCGCACAAACATACAAAAACACTGAATATCAGCGCCATTTCAAGCGTGCAGCACGAGCCAAGAGGCGCACGGAGTTCCGCACAGGCACATTCATGACAGTGAGAGTCGGGCTGCTCTCTGCAGCCGGCCCCCACCTGCTATGAAGTGTGCTCCGCTCCGGAGGGCGCTTCATAGCACAGGACGTACCGGTACGCCCAGGGTCTTCTGGGGACAGGCACCCATGGCGTGCTGGTACGTCCTAGGTCGCCTAGGGGTTAATGAGCATTCATTGACAACAAGCAGGGGAGCTAAAACAGTGACACCTAGTGGCCATTGCTATAACTTTGAATTACACACAGAAAACATTTTAAATTAAGTGAATTATAGAGATGCTGGATGCTGATGTATCTGTCAGGATATGCAAAGTTGTTTTTAATGACAGGGCACATTTAAGGGGGTTATTACATTATTAAACATTAATTTACTCTGTTATGGGGGCAGTTCTTCAGACAGGGGAGCTATATATTGAGGGGGAACTGTATTCTCTGGAGGGCAGCCATGGGAGGCTGTGTATCTACTAGGGGGCAGCCATATATACTTAAAGGGTACTGTACCTTCTGGTGCAGATGGTGACCTATATACTGAGAGGGTCAACTCTACCTACTGGAGGGCACAATGAAACTACCCGGGAGCCACTATACATGTATTTAATTTAAAAGTGCCCTTGATTCCAGAGTGTTGTACATGTGATGAAGGGTTAACATACAGGATGTACACATAATGTAATATGAAGAAAATAACAATAAACCACATTTGGGGGGGGTGGCGGTGAGAACCCTGCCTGTGAGGGCTTACAACCTAAATTTTTCTTTTTACATTAGATTAGTTGTTATTTTTCTTATTCACTTTAGATTTTGATTTCTTTTACATAAATTTTTAAATATAATGTAACAGAACACCAGATAAAACCATGCTTGTTTCTGAGCTACAAATAAGTAAAGCACTCTTTGATATTTCCATCATGAGTATGGATTTATGATGTGTACTGTCCACATGTGTTAGGTAACAAATCCAGATGCACTTCTGTGTAGTCATTCCAGCAATGAATACCAGGCTCCAGAACGAAATGTTCTATCCATATATAGACAATAAATGTTCTGGCATCTAAGTGCAGAAAGAGCTTGATAACAGTAAAGTAAATACCACATTTTCTGAGTAAGCAGGACAATCATATGACTGATTTTGAGGTCTGCAGTTACAGGGGCATGTTTCTTCATTTTCATACATTTTATATAGTTTATATTGTAAAAATGATGTTCATTTAACTGCTCTATAAGAAAAAGCTCAAAATTAGCTGCAACATCTACAGACTGTACATGTCCTTATTCCAGGTGATCCACACTGTTCCTTAAGGTTAAATCAAAGATTTTTCGTTCATCTCTGAATGACCATAAACCTTATTGCAGCTGTTCTTTTTGCAAATACAGTGGTGCCTTGGATTGGATTACGAGCATAATTCGTTCTGGGTCCGTGCTTGTAATCCAAATCCACTCTTAAACCAAAGCAAATTTTCCCATAAGAAATTATTGAAATGCAGACAATTGGTTCCATGCCCCAAAAATAATGATTTTATATTCTAAATAACATGTAAAACTAATGAAACAAACATTTATAAACAGCTGAATATGTGATATTATAAGTTACTGTACAGTATAGCAATTAGCATGTGGAGTATAATGTCTAGTAAGTGCATAAACCTGAAAAACAGCCACAGTTTGTAGACAGATCCCCATAATACAAGAGCGTAGTACAACAGGCTAGAATAGAGAAGCAGGGCTGCTGTCAGAGATCTGTGTGGTCACATGACCGCAATGGGGAAGCGGTGTGTGTTCAGCATGGACCAATCAGGACTGACAGAGACTGCAGGGAGCATGAAGGAATGAGCAGGACATATGTGGGCACATAAATGCAGCGCTCTATGTCCAGGGAGAGAGGGTTTACAGCTGTGAAGAGATTACCTCCACAGTCCTGTCCCCTGATGCAAGCCCCAGCCTGAAGTGGATCTGCTATGATTTGGAAGGTGAGGGAGACTTCCTGGGTCAGAATACAGTGCTGTAGACCCCGCTATGCAGACCATGTCCCTCCCCAACTCGCCCTTCCACCCAGTACAGAGAGCTCTTAAACCAAAGCAAAAACTGTGAGCTCTTAAACCAAAACACTCTTAAACCAAGTTACCACTGTACAAGTGTATTCACCCTTTATTCTCCTCCAGGATGCAGATGCAGTGGCCCAGAACAGGTTCACTAGTTTGTATCTACCTCTTTATTATAACTAGTCCTGTTCTGGAAAGCTGTGGTCCACTGCAAACTGTGTGCATTGTGTCACCCCTCTCAGTGTTCAGGTCTGCTATTCCATTCATTTCTTGTATGCATATTCAGTTATCAGTGCCTAATGGTATTATGTCGCCCCCCCAGTGTTCAAGTATGGTACTTCTCATGTATATTTCACTGTATATGCCTAATGGTGTGATGATGCAATGGCTGGATGTCACGTGAATGCCCCTGCTTCCATGGTAACTCCAATGGTCATCGAGCTTTGGCTGGGGAATACCATGTGACTTCCTGTTTTGCTCAGTCATGTCTCCCACCTTCAGGGCGGGATAGGTTGTGTGTTGCTGCTGCTCCTGTGTCACAAGGCCGCAACCCTGCGGTATCTGCTGCAGCATTACCAGAAGTGTTCCTGGCTGTGTTCCTGTCTCAAGTTCTCAAGATTCTCATCTATTCTCCAGATCTGGGTGCTGTTCTTCAGTCATTCCTCTCATCATCTTCTCTAATCATCAACAGCAAGTATTCATTTCAGTTCCATTCCACCCAGCAACTTATCCTCAGTATCACTACTACTCCCATCATTCAGCACGCTCACCTACAGCCTATTGCAGCATCACCCATTACTCTGCTTTATTCAAGATTGTCTTATTCCCGGTTGCATCCGGAGAGACTGTTGCTATTAGTTACCACCGTTACAATAAATATACAACTACCGTTGTTTCTGAACCTTGGCATTGGTGTGATAATTGGTGCCCTGACTAAGGACAACGAAGAATCGCATGCCCAGCCTCCGCTCAGTCAGGAGCCCAGTTCTCAGCTGTGTTGCCCTCGTGCCAAAACCATGACAATCCTCTGCTCAGCAGCTGCCCCGGTTCCTGCCAGTAACAACACCTATCAGCGGAGTGGCCCCTAGGGGCCCGTGCATCGCACGGAAGCTACACTTCTGCTGCTAGAGGACACCAGGTCATTACTCTAAGAGTAGCCCTGGAAATCTAATGGCTGACCAGGCAGGCCATACAGCTGTGAAGCTAAGCATTGGGGATACGGGCAGAGGTGAGGCAGGTGTAATAGGTCAGTAGCCTGGTAGAAGCAGGAGACACAGAACAGTAAAAGCAGGAAGAAGATCCAGTAGGTTAGGGGCCATTCACATGGACAGTATTCTGTGGACTGGAGCTTGGAGCTCCCAGCATCAGCATTCTTTATGGAATGCATTCTATTTAGGAGCTCCAAATCAGTTTACTCTCTGTGCTTCACAGCCGCGTGGCAAAGGGACAATGACCACACAGATATGGATAGCACAGTCAGTACACACTGTCAGTGCTGCTTGTTATCCAACATCTTCACCTTCTTTATCAGATGTGGGTCTGTGACACTGGGAGCTCCTGTCCCACTCTCCGGCCGCTGTATGAGCTGTGATACTGCTGAATCTTGTTTGTGATCTTGTTTATTTACAAAATTTAATGAAGATTATACAAATAAATAAAAGAAGGGATCAGAAGCAGAGTAGAAATAAAAACACAAAAATATTATTGGTGCTAAGTAGTGATGAGCGAATAGTATTTGATTGAATAGCTATTTGATTGAATAGTACGCTATTTGTGCTATTCGATTGCGTTTGAATATTCGAATGATAACATAGTAAAAATTCAATTCGAGCTCTCATCGATGCTGGTGCTTTTTTACAGCCAATAAACATGCAAGGGGGGGGGCACTAGGAATAGGCAGGACTATAAGTATAAAAACCATCTATTTAGGAGCTGTTGTGAGACAGGCAGTGTGTTCAGACATCTACTGATGATTGTATACTGTGATTGTGGGATAATACCTGTTATCTTGCTACTACTAATTTGTGCAGTCTGCGTCCTGTAATGGAGTTGAATGGCTCTTTCATTTTTATACTTTAAAAAACAATCATATGTCTGGTGTACGGCTGTATACTGTGATTGCGGGATAATACCTGTTATCTTGCTACTACTGATACATACACAAGTGCGTACCGCTAGACCGAAAAGTACACTTTTACTTTATGTTCGTAATTTTTTCGGGAATGCACAGCGAACATGAATCGATCACAAACATTTTATTTTTTTTCATGTTCAGGATTCGAACCAAACATTGGGATGTTCGCTCAGCATTCCCCCTGCTGTCCTATATGCATTCCAGAGGTGTTGGCATCATTTCATGAGGTTTCATTGTGCTGTTGGTGACCTCCTAGTGGTCGAATATTGATTTCCAGGTCCCAAGTATTTTTCTCCCATAGACTATAATGGGATTCGATATTTATTCAAGTATCCGAATATCGGGAGCTATTCGAATCGAATTTTGAATTATAGAATATTTCACTATTCGCTCATCTCTAGTGCTAAGATAATTAATACGAATGCAAAATTGTGATAAATTGTGCTTAAATATGTAATCACACAGCGTGGCATTCACATCTGTATTTAGCGAAGACTTGTATGAATAGACTGAAATTGTATCTGATGACCACAATTATTCAGCATTGTGTGTTAAAATGTTTTTAACAGATGTTTTTTCTACCTTAACACCTTTGTAACTGCCGATACAGCTTTTTACGGTGGTCACTACATGTTACCTTTTTATGGCAGGTTTAGAATAAGTGGGAGATTTATCAAAGGGTGTAAAATTTAGACTGGTGCAAACTGCCCACAGCAACCTATCACAGCTTAGCTTTCCTTTCAGCACTGCCTAAAGCTGAGCTGTGATTGGTTGCTGTGGGTAGTTTGCACCAGTCTAAATTTTACACCCTTTGATAAATCTCCCCCTAAGTGTCTAATCATGAAAGCAAATCCTACGGTTGGGTCGAGGAACCTGTGGATTTTATGGGTCTTGAGTTCCCACAGTTCTAAGCTTCTAAACAGAGTCAAACAAGTAGCGGGACAGTGGTTGAAGCGATATAATACATCTTATAGCGTATATTTATTCACAATTAGATATACGTGTATACATTAAACACAAACAAATATTTACAAACTAGGTGGTTATGATTATTTACAAGTGTTAGGGATGAGAGATGGGTCATCCCTGTTGCGCAAAGCGTTTCCATTGTTCTGTAGCGACAAGTTCCTCAGGGAATAGGAAGAGTGTTGCGAAATGTTTGGGATATGCCAAAGTGATGTCCGGTCTACTCTAGTGGCCTGGTATAGGTTTCTTAGATACTTGATAAGCCCGTTCCACGTGTGTGGGCCTCTGCTACTGATTTTGCTACTGACTCAGTAGCAGAAGCCCACACACGTGGACTAGCCTTCCTTAGCACGGACCACACTCTATCAAACGGCATCACCCTCAGCACCAGTGAGACTACGAACCGGATTCAGTGCACGCCCCGCAGCGCATCACACTGCACAGGGAAACATTTTGATACATTGATATCCTGGAACGGGCTTATCAAGCATCTAAGGAACCTATAGCAGGCCACAAGGAAGGGACAATTGATCTCTACACTAGAGTAGACCGGACATCACTTTGGCATATCCCAAACATTTATCAACACTCTTCCTATTCCCTTAGGAACTTGTCGCTACAGAACAAGGGAAATGCATTGCGCAACAGGGGTGACCCATCTCTCATCCCTAACACTTGTAAATAATCATAACCACCTAGTTTGTACATTTTGTTTGTGTTTAATGTATACGCGTACAGTATCTAATTGTATTAGTGAAGATGTATTATAGCGCTTCAACCACAGTCCCACTTCTTGTTTGACTCTAATCATGAAAGCAGCATGTAACAGGTTCTGGTGAGGTGAGTGCATTATACTTACCCATCAGAAGTCCCATGTTGAGGTTTTGGCTTCCGATCATCTCCATGGCAATCCTGGTGGTCTTCTGAAGACCATGTATATGCCTCTCCACAGCCATGCCTGAGGCAGCATAATGCTGACAGATATAATATACTGCAGTAGTAATGCAGGGTATTGTACCAGTGATTATAAGACCACTGGTTAATGTGCACTAGTGTACAAAAAATTTGCAATAAAAAAAAAAAAAAAAATCCTCCCCAATAATAAAATTACAATGCATAGAATATAAACGGTTACATAAAACAGTAAAAAAAACCACAAAACTTTAGTATCACCATGTCTGCAATAATAAACCTATAAAGCAAAATCATTATTTATACCACACAGTACACGCTGTAAAATAAAAAATTAAAGCATCATTATTGCTGTATTTCATCAATCCAGCTAAGAAAAAAACATAATAAAAGAGATCAAAAAGTCATATGTAAGTAAAACTCATATCAATAAAAACTATACATCTTCTCACAAAAAATCAGCCCAAAACTAGCTCCATCCAAAGTCTTCTTTCCCATTGGGCAGGATAGGTGGCTGGCTGGGGGCCCATGACTTATAGGGGGCCGCTCTGAGTGTACAGTGCGTCTAGGTGGGAGCTGTGTAAAATAAGCATACAATTGGAGCAAAACTGTAAGCTAGAGCAAGCCTCCATATAATTGATCTAAACTACAAGCTAAAACTATGCATCCGGATCAGAGAAAGCTGACAGTTGACAAACGCCCTGACACAGAGTTTCTATGCAGCATGAAGAAAGTGTTTTGATGGTGGTAATAAGTATTGTTACAAAATTATCTATGAGACGCCTGAGCTAACACACTGATACAAAGTAACTTTGTGCCTATTGTTAGGTGAATAATAGAATTTTTCGTCCATTTTTGGTCTATGTCCTATTTATGAACCAGTATTCAATATGTGAATATGTTTTAGATGCAACTTTTTTTTAATCTGCCTGTTTTGAGTATTCACCCAAAAGTTCACAAATTCTGGAATTAGTGCCCAATTTGTAATTTGCAACTTTTAAAAAAGTTGCACAACCAAGAGCAGGCTTACATCTGGTCAAGACCAGAATATGTTTGCACATTTTTTGCAACTCTTTACTTAGATGCATTCACTATGGCAGTGCCACATTTTAATAAATCAGTCCCAAGATATTGGAACAAAATATACACCAATCCTCATTAGAAAAGTCACACACATTATACTCCTTATTAAATGTCCTCCCATGTGTAAATACAAAAAAAATCAGCTCATTGTAGTGTCCATATTAGTCTCCATATACTGTGCAATACTGACAACTAGTGGTGCAGACCAATAATACCATTATATAAGCATCAAGTGAAACTATTAAACCCAATACAAGTGATATTGATGGCTATAATAATTGTCAGCATTCCAATGTTATAAATTACAACATCTGATCTATCTGATCTATCGCCTAGAAAGATATTTAAATAATAAGAGGGATTGAATAAATATCCACCCATGACCAAATTATTCAGGCTTGAGTGAACATTCAATTGGTCCTTTGTTTTAACCCCTAGACGACCTAGGACATACAGTACCGGTACGTCATGGAAGTCTTTCCCCAGACGACCCTGGACGTACCGGTACGTCCTGAGCTATGGGGTGGGGGCCGGCTGCAATCAGCAGCCGGCACCTCACCGTTAACGACAAGCTGCAGCGATCGCGTTGCAGCGTGACATTAACTCCTTAAAAGCCGTGGCCGTTTAAGTGTAAGTGACAGGGGGAGTCCCCTGTCACTTACCGATCGGGACCCCCGCAGTCCCGATTGGTAAAACGGACCGCCGGAGGTCTCTCACCTGCCTCCGTGAGGTCCTCCTGCACAGGCAGGCTCAATGAGCAGACTGCCGATAATGCTGATCAATGCTATGCCTATGGCATAGCAATGATCAGTGTCTAAAATAAAAGTAATCAATGTACAAATCCCCTAAAGGGACTTAAAATGTATAAAAAAAAAGTTAAAAACACCAACACACTACCCCAAAACCCCTCCCCCAATAAAAGTCAAAATCACCCCCATTTCCCATTATATAAATAAAACATATAAAAATAAATAAACATATAATATACAGTAGCGTGCGTAATTGTATAATATAATATAATATAACAAGCGTCATTGCCAACGGTGAACGGCGTACACGAAAAGAGGGAAAAAAGTGCGCGGATTACCGATTACATTATATATTTTAAAAAATTTATAAAAAGTGATCAAAACGTCCGATCTTCATAAATATGGTATTAATAAAAACTAGAGATCATGGCGGAAAAAATGACACCCCATACAGCCCCGTAGGTGAAAAAATAAAACTGTTATAAGAGTCACAATAGGCCCACTTTATTAATATTTAATTGCCAAAAAAAAGGATTTCATAAAAAAAAAATATATATATAACATTAGAGAATCTGTGTAAACCTACATGTGGTTGTGTTCGGACTGACCTATAGAATAATAGTATAATGTCGCTTTTACCATATAGTGCATTACGTAGACACAGGAACCCCCCAAACGTTACCATATTGCATTCTTTTTTTTACGATTTCACCTATTTATATCTTCATAAATAATATATTTGGGATTCCGTCATACATGTTATAGTAAAATGAAAGACGCCATTACACAGTACAACTATTCCTGTAACAAATAAGCAATTACATGGCCTTGTAGATAGAAAACTGAAAGTGCTACAGCTCTTAGAAGGGGAGGAGGGAAAAACGAAAGCGCAAAGATCAAAATTTGTGCGGTCCACTGTGTCATTTTGGGCCTGGTCCTCAAAGGGTTAAGTCACATTTGGTTTTTGCACAATGCACTGATTGTGTGAAGTAACAAACATACTCGGCCTACACAGTGAATGACAATGTTCCATGTATTGGCTTTAATCTGTCTATACAATAATGTTATAACAATTACCAATGGAACACTCTATTAGTTTGTTTTTAATTTGAACTATTCTTTACAATGTGTTTAATATATTGCCTGTATTGTTTAACTGAAACCTTCAATAAAATATCTTTAAAAAAAAGTGTAATATAACAGTATATATGTTACCCCTCCACACTCCCCTTTGTCTTCCTGGCTTCTCCCCGCAGACAGTCAGGCTCTGAAGTGACAGGCTGCTCAGCCAATCACTGGCCGTGGTCTGAAGTCACAGCAACAGCTGTGGGTAGCATGAAGAGGTGACATATATACTTAATTTATTTATTTTTTTATACATTCATCAGCTGTTGATTAAATACAACCACACAATACTGAGTTTCAGTAGCAAATAAATCTTTATTATAAAGCATTAAAAATACAATTTATTAAAAAAGAGGAAAAACCATGAAACTCAGTATTGTATGGTTGTATTAAATCTAAGGTAAGGTAGAAGTCACTAAAGGTGCACATAATTATGTGATTAATTTAGGATTTTCATACCATAGAGTGCACATTGACAAATTAGATATTAACTATTCATTAGCTGTTGGCAACGATGCGCGGTCGACTGACAATGATTTTAGGTCCAAAGCAAACGACACAATCAGCCGATGATTATTGTCATCACAGGGCTCCAGACTAAAAAATTTACCTAGGAGCCATTGGCTCCTAACCTGAAAAATTTAGGCGCCAAATAGAATATTTGGTCGCCAACATTTTAAAACATGTAAAATTAATGTTATGTTAAATGGGACTTACTGTGTGCAGAGGCCACAGCAGCATCCTCCTTTAGATTCTTTCTTTTCTTAGGCCCCGTTCCCACTGAGGAAAGGGAGCGGAATTCCGCGACAGAATTGTCCGCCGCGGAATGCCGTTAGCCTCCCGCTCATAATGGGAGTCTATGGGAGGCGCGCGCTCATGCCCTGTCCGCGCTGAAGAATGAACATGTTCATTCTTCAGCGCGTACAGAGCAGGAGCACGCGCCTCCCATAGACTCCCATTATGAGCGGGAGGCTAACGGCATTCTCCGGCGGACAATTCCGTCGCGGAATTCCGCTACCTTTCCTCAGTGGGAACGGGGCCTTAGTTTGAAAACGTTCAACATGGAAACTTGCAACTTGACAACCATATACAGTCTGACTCAGTACTTCAGTTTCACTTGGCTAGCCTTTTAATGAGGCTTACTCTTCTGAACTTGAACTTAAAAGCTTGCAACTTGACAACAATATACAGTCCACTAGAATGTGTGAGGTGGTCTACAAGTCAGGTTCTGAGTCAGTGTATATACATACAGACACTGAGGGAAGTGGTACTGTGCAGTGTATATACATACAGACACTGAGGGAAGTGGTACTGTGCAGTGTATATACATACAGACACTGAGGGAAGTGGTACTGTGCAGTGTATACATACAGACACTGAGGGAAGTGGTACTGTGCAGTTTTTATACAGACACACTGAGGGAAGTGGTACTGTGCAGTGTATACATACAGACACTGAGGGAAGTGGTACTGTGCAGTGTATACATACTGACACTGAGGGAAGTGGTACTGTGCAGTGTATACATACAGACACTGAGGGAAGTGGTACTGTGCAGTGTATATACACACACACACACTGAGGGAAGTGGTACTGTGCAGTCTATACATAACCCCCCCTCACACACACACTGACTACCGCACCTGGCCGCCATCACAACAGACACTACCAATCAGCCGCCCAGGCCGCGGTCCCCCCACACAGATTAGTGGCCGGCCGCCACCCCTGCCATCCCTCCGGTTGTACTCACCCACTATCCACAATCTTGGTGCCGCTGGGGTGCACTTGAAGAACCGCCGGGTGAGGAGAGGCGGGAGAGAGCCGCTGGAGGAGTGTGGCGCCTCTGCGGACGTCCGTCCAATGAATGAAGGACGTGCGGGATGACGTCACTGGAGAAGCGTGTCCCCGCACACGTCATCCAGCACGTCCGTCATTCATTGGACGGACGGCCGCAGAGGCGCCACGTGCTTCGGTGCAGCGTGCGGAAGTCCTTAAAGAGACAGCCGCCGCCGGGGCCAGTCGCAAATGGCGCCCAGATTAATAAATCTGGGCGCCATTTGCAAGATATCAGTCGCATTGGCGACCATTTTGGTCGCCATCTGGAGCCCTGCATCAGCTGATCGTTGTCTCTGTTACACAGAGCGACAATCTGCAGAATTAGCCTGATTCTGATAAGTCCACGTTATATGGCTCTTAAAACGATTATCCTGGCTAGAAAAACTTGTCTGCTTTTGTTTAGAAAGAGGGCCTCTCTTGTCCTCAGGTTGGATGTGGGTTTTACTTTTCAATTCTATTGAAATGAATGGAGCTGAATTGTAATAGCGTGCACAATCTGAGGACAGGCATTGTGTTGTTTAAATCCCCTTTAAAATGCTAAGTTGCTTGTGGGTTGCTTTTTCCCAGCGAAATAGGGCTGAGTATAACTGATGGAAGTATATAACTATTTTTAAATTTCATCTCTATCTTTTTTGTATATTTTTCAGATTTTTATAGCACAAACAGTTCTTCAGCGGCCCAATAATGACCTGATGGATAGAGAAATCCCCAGAGAAACAGAGAAACTGCTTTTAATATTTCTTCGAGTAGCTACATGGAATCAGATCTTGGATCCGTGGGTTTATATCCTATTTAGAAGAGCGGTTTTAAAGAGAATTTACCCCAGCCTGAATTCTCGTCCCTCAATTGTATCATTGTATCCTACACTTACCACTTCCCTACGCCGGAAGTACACTCAGGAATCAGTCATTAATTAAGTCTAGCATTGTCATCCCCCTACTTCCTTATACAGAACTACCTTAATAGTATGAATGGTATAGTCACATTAAATGGGGGGTCTTGATTTCTGAGAAATGCTTTATTCAGCCCTTACTGCAAGTAACAGTTACTGTTTGCAATACAAATTCTAAATATTCTGCAATTTCCATATGTGTCAGTGAAGTCCAAGGCCCAGTTCACAACAGGTTTTTCATTCACTGATAAATAATAATAATGATGATTGATGATGATGATAATAATAATAATGCACCAAGAAGTTGCAGGAAATAAATGAAATTTTCTTTGTGTAATTGTAATACTCGTACATGTAAATGATTAAAATATTAGACTGGAAGAATGTTTTTTGGGGGGAATAACTGTACAATTGGAGAAGGCTCTAGTACCCTCTTGGACTGGCTATGACAGCCGTTTCACACGCATGTGTGCTTCGTCAGACGAAACGTGCATGCGTGTGAAACGGCTGTCATAACTTGTGTGAATAGTGGTTGGCGTCCTAGCCTGCTACAGATGAACCTGTCAAATTTTAACCTGTATTGAAATAAAAGTCTACGCATCTAAACGGTGAGTGCCCCCGTATCTTTTCTACACATCGGTTGTTTATTCGGTTCGGGTTCGTACAAACCCGAACTCTTGGGAATGATTCCCGCTGATACAGCGGGAGGACCGCCTGGAAAACTGGGATACAGCCATAGCCATAGGCTGTATCCCAGTTTTCCAGACGGTCTTCCTGCTGTATCCACCCGCTGCACGGAGCGAGCAGACAGCAGGAATCTGATGCCAAGCGTTCGGGTTCATACGAACCCGAACCTCTGCAGTTTCGGACCATCCCTAAAATATATATATTTAAAACAACTCTGTGCCCACAATCTGCCCCCCCCCCCCCCCCCCCAAAACCGCTTGTACCTTCAGATAGCTGCTTTTAATCCAAGATCTGTCTTGTGGTCCATTCGGCAGGTGATGCAGTTTAAAAACAACTTTTAAACTTGCAGCCCCGTGCCCAATGGGCGTGGATTAGAGTATCTGTTATCTAACTTTGCACCAACCCTCCGTCCCTCCTCCCCACCCTCTTCATCATTAGGAATGTCACTGGAACATTTTCTCCATGCTGAACATTGCACAGGTGCCTTAACGATCCAGCCCATGTGCCGTGCTGACACAGGTGGGGAATAGGAGACAATCTGCCTGGAGCATTCCTAATGATAAAGAGGGTGGGGAGGAGGGACAGAGAGGTTGTGCCAGCCTAATGCATACACAATCTAGGCCCTGGCCATTGGGCAGGTGGCTGTAAGTTTAAAAGTTGTTTTTAAGGACAAGAACTGCATCACCTGCCAAACGGACCTCAGGACAGATCTTGGATTAAAAGCAGCTATCCAAAGGTACAAGCAGTTTGAGGGGGGCAGATTGTGGGTACAGAGTCGCATTAGGGGAAAATATTCAATATGACTTTGAATATGAATTTATTGATTGATGGTTCGATGTTAGGGCTCGTTCCCACTGAGCAAAAGCAGCTGAATTTCTGCGCTGAATCAGCGCTGAAATTTCAGCCGTTAAAATAGGTGCAGAGCTAATTTCCATTGTGTTGAATGGAAATTCTGCTCTGCAGTTCACACAGTGGAATTTCCGCACTGAACTAATCTGCTTTCCGCCAGAAGAATGAACATGTTCATTCTTCCGCTAGCGGAAGCCTATACAAATCAATGGGGCTCTGATTTTCTGTTTCAGCGCGGATTCAGCGCGGATTCAGCGCGGAATACAAGCGTAATACAAGCGGAAATTACTCGCTGAATCAGCGCGGAAATGGGGAAAAGGGGGGGGAGGAGGATTCTAGTATATGTTCTGGTATAGTCTAGTTTACTCGCCAAATACTCGCTGAATTTCAGCGCTGAATGCATGCGGATTCAGCGCGGATTCCTCGAGTATTCCGCGCTGAATTTGTCAAGAGCTGATTACGAGCTGAACACTTTCCTAGCAGAATACGCAGGGATTCTGCTTGCATTCTGCTTATATTCTGCTCGGAATTCAGCGTCAGTTGATTTCAGGCGGAAATATTTCCTTGCGTAATCCGCCCCTTTTGCTCTGTGTGAACGTAGCCTTAAGAAGTCCAGTGAGTGACCCTATCATAGAGTGATACCGCCCACTGGACTCCTTAACAATGATATAGAGCAGAAAAAAACTGAGCAGATTGATATATAACATGATGTCTATAGATTAAACAGCATTGTCTTGGTGGCAGTGAGTATCTCATCAGACTACAATTGTAATTATTCACATATCTGCTTAAAACAAAGCTCCATTCTAAGGTTTCCTGCAATCCTCCATTTCTGTCTAGGCGCATTATTATTTTTTATCAATGAGTGTGTGTAATGTTCATTTACAACCTGCAATGCTTTTCTGTCCTTTCCTCACATATATCCTGTTACATCCTGTTATAAACATAAAATGGACACTACAGAGACATAAAACAAAATGTGAACTGGGTCTAGTTGCAATTAAATAAGGCAATGCCTTCCCTAATCCAGAAACTTGCTCTGCTACACAGAAATGTTGTCATATAAGCCTTCCCTAACTGTGTGTGCAATGTTTTGTTTTCTGCAGATATTTATAACATGTAATAAAAGTGTAATTTAAAAAAATTGGGTCTTTATGTTCATCACATGATCATGTTCATCATCTGATTTCATATTTTATTACTTGAATTGCTGATAGAGATTGTTGAACCTCAAGCTAGCTCAGGTTCATGAAAGCCCAGGACGCTCTGTATTTGATTACCGGTGGCTGAAGAAGTTAAATGCAGCCTTTAGGTGTAGGGGCTTTCTCCGCCGCGGAATCTTTGCAGCCTCCGTGTCATACTGCCAGTCTTTGAGAGGCTCCCCCGCGTCCTCTCTCCGCCTCCTCACTTAGATATGCACTGTGCCCCAGTATAATAGTAGGGTCCCTATATAATATAGGCCCCTCTGCAGTCCCCATATAGTATCAGGCCCCTCTGTGCAGTCCCATATAGTATCAGGCCCCTTTGTGCAGCCCTAATGTAGTATAGACCCCTTGTGTGCTGCCACAGCAGTATTTACACTCTTGGGTTTTCCCCCATTAGTACAGACCCCTTGTGTGCTTTCCCAGTGGTATATACCCCTTATATGTTAGTTCTCCTTACATGTAGTAGGCATCCTCTATAACAAACAAAAAAGTATTTATACACCACACATCTTTGCTTGTCTGCTATCTATAGGCTCAGTGGCGTAGCTACAGTGGTCACATAGGTCGCAGCCACGGCATTACAGCAGGTCAGAAGTATCTGGAGGGCAGAGCAGAAGACATTATCACTATATGAAGGGCACAGCAGGGGACATTAATACTATATGGAGGACACAGCAGGGGGCATTATTACTATATTGGGGTACAGCAGGGGATCCTATATATAGGGGGAAACCAACATACCTACTCATTTTACTACGAATAACACCAAACTGTGTAATTACTACCAGGGGCGTAGCTAGGATTCATGGGGCCCCATAGCAAAAAAAATGTACGGGGCCCCATGATTCCTGTACGCCCCCCCCCCCCCCCCCGCCAAACACAGACAATGACGCACATATACACACACAGAGGCACCATTAACGTATATACAGATACGCCACTGACATACACACATATATATACTGTAATGTGATTACACTAGTGCAGATGTATACACCATGAGTAGACTGTACACAGGAAAATCATCTCAGTGTGATGAGAAATACTCAACCAGAAATAAAAGAAAATGCAGCAGATATTAGTGGTGGGTTCTTTTATTAGAGCCCAGCATTAATAGAAGCTGCTGCAGAACATCTTTGGGAGCAAACCTGTCAATCACTTGAGACACTACTGACATACACAAACACACACATATACACCAGTGCTACAGACATTGCTGACATACGCACACACACACACACACACATATATATAGCCACAGATACATACACATACTGACATATAAATATACACACAGATACATATATACACACACTGACATATACATATACCCACAGATACATATATACACTCACTGACACAAATACACAGCACTTACAGCTCCCAGGCTTCCCCCTCCTCCTCCTGTAGTCCGGGCTGATCTTCACATAGAAGTATTGAGGACCTTTGGGTAATGTGACCCAAAGGTCCTTCATCCCTCTCCTGTGCCGTCTGGCAGGTCCTGCTCCTCTGTTCAGCCCGCTCACCCGGCACTACAGTGAGGGGGCTGAACAGTGCAGTGGGGGTCCCTCTTCCTCTCTGGACCCCTGGGG
Source organism: Dendropsophus ebraccatus (assembly GCF_027789765.1). Lineage (NCBI taxonomy): Eukaryota > Metazoa > Chordata > Amphibia > Anura > Hylidae > Dendropsophus > Dendropsophus ebraccatus. Next base: position 91,247,354 of record NC_091460.1, on the reverse strand, counting down.
GAGCGGGGTACCTACCATGAAGGCAGGGCAGGCTTTGTCGGGCCCCTTTCCTGCAGGGGCCCCATAGCAGTCGCCTTCCCTGCCTTCATTGTAGCTACGCCACTGATTACTACTGTATGGGGAAAGGGAAATTATGCCTCAGATCAAAGACTTCACCTGTGAGTAACTAAATGATGTTTTTTGTATTTTGTAGAACATTGGGAAGGGGTGCCCCGGGGTGGAAAAGGTTGTGCAACACTACTCTAAGTTATAATACAGACACTGCTTCTTCCTAGCAACCGCTCCCTGGTCTGATGGTATATGTATAGTGACTATATTTTTCCATATATACTGGGTTGGGGGGGTCCTTGTACCATGTCATTCCCCGGTTTACTGTTATTATTTGGTAATTGAATGACTCTAAGTTAGAGGTACAGGAAGTTTCAGTTTTTGCCTCAGGCAACAAAAAAAGGTATAAGCAGCCCTGTTTGCGCCACCATCACTTAATTATTACATTTTTGCATGTGGGGTGAGTGTCGGGTTGCCATTTTTGTAACAGTGTTACATTGCTCTGTGTAATAGTGATACATTACTCTATGTAACAGTGATACAATGCTCTGTGTAATAGTGATACATCGCTCCATGTAACAGTGATACACTGCTCTGTGTAATAGTGATACATCACTCCATGTAACAGTGATACACTGCTCTTTGTAATAGTGATACATCGCTCCATGTAAGGGTGCCTTTACACAGAGAGATTTATCTGACAGATCTTTGAAGTTAAAGCCAGGAACAGACTATAAATATGAACAGGTCATAAAGGAAAGACTGGGATCTATCCTCTTTTCAAATCCATTCCTGGCTTTGGCTTCAAAAATCTGTCAGATAAATCTGTCTGTGTAAGAGTACTCTTACAGTGATACATGGCTCCATTTAATAGTGATACCTTGCTCTGTGTAACAATGATACAATGCTTTGTGTAATAGTGATTACACAATCGCTCCATGTAACAGTAAGGGTATGTTCACACTGAGTAAATGTGGCGGAATTCTGCAGTGGAACTCCGCCGTGGAATCCCGCCTGCCTCAGTGTCAGACTAAACATCTATGGGAGGGTTTACACGTCTCTGCTCTCCTCCGCTCAAAGAATTGACATGTCAATTCTTTGAGCAGAGAGTGCAGGAGAGCAGAGGGGAGTGAAGGCGCACAAGCTCTCCCATAGAGATGTCATCTGACACTGAGTTAAATGCGTTACTGTGATCAAGTTAACCCTGGCTACAACTCATGTTAAGCCCGGCTACATCTGTACCCTAATACATCGCTTTGTGTAATAGTGATACCTGGCTCTGTCTAAAAGTGATACATGGCTCCGGTAATAGTGATACATGATTTAGTGTAATATTGATAAATTGTTATGTGTAATAGTGATACATCGCTCCATGTAACAGTGATATAGTGCTGTGTGTTTATAGTGATACATCGCTCCGTTTAACACTGATACATTGCTATGTGCAATAGTGATACATCGCTCTGTGTAACAGTGATACATAGCTCTGTGCAATAGTGATACATCGCTCCTTTTAACAGTGAACATTGCTCCGTTTAATAGTGATACATTGCTCCGTTTAATAGTGATACATTGCTCTGTGTAATAGTGATACATGGCTCCGTGTAATACCCTGTTTCCCTAAAATAAGACAGTGTCTTAGATTAATTTTTGCTTCCAAAGAGAAGCTGGGTCTTTTTTTCAGGAGATGTCTTATTTTACCTTAAAGAAGAACTCACATTTATTTTTTAACAAAAACGTTTATTAAATACTGTACATACAGTCTGGAGACTGTAACAATCTCCCACAGCAGTAACGGAACCACTTGTATAGCAGGGATGGTAAGATACAGGGCAGTAGTATAGTACTTACCCCAGCAAGACAAAGCTGCCACTTGCCTACGTATCCTGCTGTAATGCACGGCTATTCTGAAAGGTTTCGAGAAGTTTGCTTCACCCAGCGCAGGGACCTGGGACCTCGTACTACTCTTTTAGGACGGGTATCCCTACACTGTAGGGCATTAGGTGGTCAGTTACTTGAGTACGATTTTCTTCTCTTCACTGTGCTATCCTGGCAGAGTACACAGCTACATTGGACAAGGCCCTCAAGATGCTTATGTACTCCCACTTCTACTGTTGCAACTTCTTCTACCTCTTGTCTGTACCTGCAGTTACTGAAGCCTCATTTTGTATTACACTGAAGAACTTGCACAGAAGAACTTACGTAAACAGACGTTATTCTGGTTAAGCTACTGGACTCTGTCTATCATTCTTCCCCTACACAACAAGTTACACTTGGGTAATCCAAACCTGCAGAAGAAGTCCCTGTCTGACCGGGGCTGGGTGCCAACCGTGACAAGTGCCCAAGTGACCCTACACCCACAACAGAGCCAAAGCTTCCCTAGCCAAGGGCAACCCCTTACTGCTCTGCCGCAGGGGCACAGCAGGCATTATTACTATATGGGGGGCACAGCAGAAGACATTACTACTAATATGAAGGGCACAGCAGGAGACATTGTTACTATATGGGGGCATAGGGACATTCTAACTATTTAGGGTACAGCAAGGGATTCTACATCAATTAATAATGTAAACAGGCGGTGATAAGCGCTCGTTTACATAGCCTATTACACAGCTCGATTACACATTGCTATGGAACAATCCGCTGCCAATTTTACACAGTATTTAAGTACTTTGTGGGTGCTCTTTACTGATTCAGCTAGTATATATGATTGGGAACTGCAGATGGGACCTCGACTAACAAGTCCAGGTTCTGCCTACAATTCACAACTGCATATGCTAGCTGAAGTGGCTAAGGGCCCTATTACATGTCGCCATTATGTGCTGATTCTGGCAGACTCCGTGCAGTGCAGACAACAATGAGCCATGGAACCGATCATCAGCTGATCGATTTCTTTCAACATGTTTAAAAATCATCGGCCACTGGCCCTGCACCACTACGTGTGTCTTTCAAAAATGAAAGACACAAATCTAAAAACACACATACACTGCCAAAATAATCAGAGTGGTGGTTAGTAAATGGCCACTATCTGAGGACTTTTGCTATACCTCAGTGCTGTGTTAGTTGTGCAGTAGGCAGATATCAATGCTGGTAAAAACGAAGCTCATGCCCCCCTCAACATGTTTTGGCACACTATGGTGCCTTTACTGACCGCCACTCTACTATTATATACTGATTATTTTGGCAGTGTCTGAGTGTTTTTAGATGTGTTTGAATAAAGATACCTCATTATTCCTTTCTGGTGTTTGGGAAAATTGGGCATTTCGGGGTTGTTTTGTAATTCTTGGTTTTTAATCTGCATTCTTCCACAGGTATTTTGGAATTTTTCCCCTCAAACAAATGGCATGTCTATTTGCATATTGGTGATTTTTTTTTATGCAGTTCTTCAATAGAAAGTTACATAATGATGAATCACATGAGTTGTACGGAAAAGAATGCCAGAGATAAAATTTCATTTACAGTAAAATAAGACATTGCCAGAAAAATTGTCAAAGAAAATTTTTCTTTGTGGCATCTTTTTTGGGCATTCATTTTAACCCGAAATTGGTCATAACACCATTTCTAGCATTCAAAAATCAGCAAGTACTGTATAATAATGGGCTCCATTGGTGTCAATGGAAACGCAGCCATGTACATGTGGGGAAAACCAGCATGTTTGTTATTTCATTATTTTGAGTGAAAGTAAAATGATGTATGAACAAGTGAAAAAACTGACATATTTTGATAAAGCAGGTGGTAAATAATGAGCATTATATGAACAGTCTTAAAGGGGTATTGTCATCTCAACTAATATAGTTGTACTTGTAGGACTCATGAAGTTAAATATTTTTGCAATTACAATCATTTACCAACATTGCCTCCTTCTCCTGATTTGCTGCTCTTTCCCTCTCACGTAGTAGTGCCAGCACCAATTTGTTTCTCTACCCTGAAGATCTTTAAGAGAAATGTCAGGACAATCAGCGATTGGAAGGCAGCATTTAGCCTCCACTGGTTTACAGTGGCCACAAAGTAGTCGGAAGAGAAAGGGATGGGCAGGCTATGACAAAAGTACCACATGCCACTGGAGAGAATCATTTTGTTCCAGTTTACAATCATGCTGTTCAGGGGATGAAGATGGATTTGTTTCACTGAGCCAGCGTCAGGTGCCATCCACAGCTTGTCGCTCCAGAGACAAAAGGGGGAGGGTTACAGCGTCAGCTAGTAACCAGACAGATGTTTAGGAAGGCACAGACACTCAAGGGGTACCCCAAAGCGCTGGCAGGGCTCAACATTATAACCTGCTACAAAGTACCGCCCACTATGATCAGTAGTGTGCCAGTTTTTCTGGCACCATGATGCTATCTGTAGAATCTGTGATCATAAAATGGGTCGGGTTTGTGACTGCCACCACGAAAGGACCCCCATGCAACTTCTTGCGAACAGCTGCAGCTACCATCATGTAGCCCCATCTCTCCAAGATAGAGAGTGGCATGTCACCATTTTTTGGCAATTCCAGCACTGCACAGCCACCTGGAAAAGAAGGTTGGCAACTCCTTCTGTCCCTGTGTCACTAATCGGGTGCACCTCGGTGCGGACAGGAATTCTGTGATGTTATAACTCTGTGATGCTATAACTCAACCAGGCAATTCTGAGATTGTTTTCTCGTGAAATATTGTACTTTACAACATTTGAAAATTTTAAAATAATTCAATTTAAATTCATGTTTAATTAAAATGTATTTTTAATTAAATTTTCAGTCAGTTTAAAATACATTTTTTACATTTATTTCGATTTGAATTAGAAGATAACTCAGTTCCTGTTATAAGTGTCCAATTTAGGTTGAGCCCTGACCCCTTTTTGTTGCCATTTACATTCAATTTCTAATTGAGGGGGGGGTTTCTACATTCGATTTTGATTCACTTTTGTTTTAGAAAGTTTTAAAATTTTTAATTTCATAATACAATTTGATACGAGACACCAATCTCACATTCACTAGGATAAGTTATAGGGAAAAAGGTTTAATGAACTATGTACACTACTATATACAACACACTACAATATACTAAAAATAAACAATATAACAAACTAAAACTCATTTTGCATAGGTTCCTCTTCTTCCCAGGACCTGAGGGATCTACTCAGGGGCGTAACTAGAAATGGCTGGGCCCCATAGCAAACTTTTGATTGGGCCCCCCCCCCCCCCCCGCCGCCCCCTCTCGACCACTACGCCATCAACACACTCAGCTCTACACAGGTCCTGTACACCATATAAATTACAGTACAGTTATATCAGGTGACTTACAGGGGACGTCTTCTTTGATCAGAGTTCTTCCCTTTTCATTTTCTTTTCCATCTCCTTCTCCGAGCCACAAATCCACAGAATCTGCCAGAAAAACATATTAGTCTCCTCACACTGGCACCATCCTCATCTCTCTATACTGCACATCTGCATTGGCCCCTTTACACCCTCATTTAGTGGGAAGGCTGACTATGTGATCCCATTTTATTATATGGCCCTCCTCTCTTTCGCCCCTCCTTATAAATAGCCCCCTTATGTTGCCCCCTTATAGAAGCCCCCCATGCTGCCCCCATTATAGATGCCCCCCATGTTGTCCCCTAATAGATGGTCCCCTAAGTTGCCCCCCCTATAGATGGCCCCTCCTATGTTGTCCTCTTATAGATGGCCCCCTCTCCCCCTATATTGTCCCTTTATAGATGTTCCCCTCTAACCAAAGTGGTCCCTTTATAATATCCCTCTCCCCTATGTTGTGCTCCCCTCCCCTATGTTGTCCCCTTATAGATGGCCCCCTCTCCCCCTATGTTGCCCCCCCCTTATAGATGTCCCTCTCCCCCCCTTCCTTATAGATGTTCCCCTCTCCCCCCCTTCCTTATAGATGCCCTCCTCTCCCCCCTCCCTTATAGAAGCCCCCTTCTCCCTCCCTTATAGATGTCCCCCTCTCCCCCCTATCTTATAGACGGCCCTCTCTCCCCCCTCCCTTATAGATGCCCCCTTCTCCCTCCCTTATAGATGTCCCCCTCTCCCCCCCCCTTCCTTATAGATGGCCCTCTCCCCCCCCCTCCCTTATAGATGCCCCCTTCTCCCTCCCTTATAGATGTCCCCCTCTCCCCCCTTCCTTATAGATGTCCCCCTCTCCCCCCCTTCCTTATAGATGCCCTCCTCTCCCCCCCTTCCTTATAGATGTCCCCCTCTCCCCCCCTTCCTTATAGATGCCCTCTTCTCCCCATCCCCCTTATAGATGCCCTCTTCTCCCCATCCCCCTTATAGATGCCCTCTTCTCCCCATCCCCCTTATAGATGCCCCCTTCTCTCTCCTCCCCCCCCCCCCCCCCCGGAAAGCAGGTTTAAAAAAAACAAACAAACTCACCTTACAACGCGCTCCCCCGTCGAGCCTTTTTCCTGTCAGTCCCCCGTCTGATGCGCGGCTGCCGGGGGTGTCGCATCCTATCCCCGACAGCGTGCGTATCATAGAGCTCTCTGTGGGCTTGTGCTGCGGCCGCGAATTCCGGCACACAGAGAGCTCTATGATACGTGCGCTGCCGGGGATAGGACGCGACACCCCCGGCAGCCGCGCATCAGACAGGGAACTGACAGGAGCGCTGTCCGTCGGTCCAGTGCTCCTCCTGGCCCAGTGACTCCTTTTCCCTATGGTTGGGGAAAGGAGTCGCCGGGTCAGGAGGAGCACGGGACCCGCGTCACGGGCCCCTTGATGCGGCGGGGCCCCGTAGCAGCCGCTATGGCTGCTACGGCGGTAGTTCCGCCAGTGGATCTACTATAAGATGGTGTGAAAAGTTTGTACGCACTTCAGCCATTCATACATGCCACGTAAAACCTTCTGCCAGATCCAATGCAATTGACATTGGCTGATCTGCCATGTGCCAACGTGGTGTAACTCATCCCTTCACCATATTCACGCAGAACTGAAATTTCTAGGTAACCTATTGGAAGATGATGCCTGCCAATTTGTGGTACCGTTTGAGGCAGATACTCTGTTGGTCAGCCACAACGATTACGGTATAAATTATGTCATTCCCCTGCCTCACGTCATGGAGATAACTTGAGGACCCTTATACAGTCTTTCATGTGAACCTAAGCCTGGATGGTACTTAAACAAACATGAGCACTTGCCTGTGTCCCTTTTAGAAAAGCCACCATAAGTATTTACATTTAAAAAAAAAATATCAAGTAATGTTCCCCTTTCACACCCCCAATGATATGCTATCCACTAGGAAAAACACATAGCCCATTTGCATACTTTTAAAGAACCACATCTTCACATTTACTTCCCATGGGCTAGACCAATTATACCATTTGCAACACAGACATATATTATTCACAGCAGCTCAATGCATTAACATAGGCACCATGCAACCCATACCCCAAAAACAGTATTATCCAGGCACAAGTCCCCATGATTATGTTTCTCAAAAGGACATTTCCTTCCCTTCTTTGTCATGGGGTATAGTGCCAGTACTGGTGCCTCAATAGATGGGAGGGGGGGTCCATAGTAAAGATTTACCAGGCAGTGGCGGTAAACCAACTATCAAGTAATCCGACAAACCAGAAACATCATTAAGCAGGAACATTGGGTTAACTTCAAACACCACACCCACAGACTGATTTGAATTGACACTGAATTCACAGCACCCACTGACTAATAATAGGAATTTTTTTTTTTTGCAACACCCAGTGACTTGGTATAATGCCCAGCCAGCGCCTATTAACTAATGAGAATGCCAGCCAGACATGTATGGGCAAAACTGGATGTAGGTTGTTAGAGTGTATCCATAGGGATGAGGGTAAATGGAGCATGTTTTCCTGGACTCTCTAGATCTTCAACCACCAGTATTCAAATGCTGCTTGATCGGTCTCCAGCATGCTCCAGCTGTGCTCATCTCTAATACTAATTGTTTCTATTGACAACAACCAACAGCAGAGAGCAGGGAAGTGAGAAACCTTCTGGTCAAGACTTAAAGGGTTTGTGTTAGGAACCGGACAGCAGGACAAGACAAGACAGTGAGCCCTAAGCTCAGCCCCACCCACTGTCCTCTACCTACTTGCCACAATCCGCCCTAAGATGGCGGCGAGCAACTGGGCGGCAGTCCCTGCACTGGCTATGTGGGACACAAAGACAAGACAGACAGACAAAACACAATGAAGAATAGTCGACAGTCCGGGTCACAACAATCGGGCAGCAAAAGTACAAAATCACAATCCAATAAGCAGAGTCAAAAAACAAGCAATATGGTCAGGGGCAGGCGGCTAGCAAGGAAGGTCAGAAAACAAGGCAGAAGGGTCAGAGAAACGACAGATAATAGCAGAAACTCAAGCAGGCAGAGACTAAGTCAATAACCAGCAATGATATCCCAGACTGAGGAAGTAATATAAGAGGCCAGGGTTCTGATCCAGAACATCATTGGACCATCCCCCTGATCTCCAAGCACAGACACCTGAGAACAAAACAGATCCACTGGCAGGAAGACCTGTCAGTCACAGCAGAATCAAAACACAGATTAACCCAGACATGGCCAGACAGAACTCAGCAGGTGAAGTCGGGTGTGTCTCTCAAGGTGAGCAAATAACCAGTGTTCACACACTACAAAACAAAACACAGAAACAGAATGCAAGAAAATCAGCGCCTTCTCGGCCGCACAGCATGAGCCGAGGGGCGCATAATGCTCCGCAAAGATACAGTCCTGACAGTACCCTACCTTTTATGAGGGGCCTCAGGACCCTCACAGGACTCAACCTCACTTAGAAAATTACCATCTGACTCCCATTCATCAGAAGACGAGTCATGGCATGGAGAACAGGCTTACTGACAGGACGAGCAGAAGAACATGATAAATTTACATCAGATACAGGCAAATAAGGTACAGCAGAACTAGAAACATTTATTTCGCCGGAGGGTACCTGTGCGCCCAAGTGACTTTCCTGGGAGTCACCTGAACGCTGATGATCTGAGTGCTGGTTTTCTTGCCGCTTGGGACGCTTGTGGCAGAAACTGATGTAATGGCCGCTGTCACCACAGTAGTAACATAGACCGTTGTGTCTCCGGTGTTCTCGCCTGGTCCTGGCGTCCAATTGTCCCAGCTGCATGGGCTCGTCCTCATGAATATCAGGGATAGCAACAGAGTTTTTGACAGAGCAGGGAACAGAGGTCTTAGAAGGGTCAGAGCCTACTCTCTCCCTATGTCTGTCACGGAGCCTACGGTCTATGCGAATAGCTAAATTCATGGCCTGCTTAAGGGTGGAAGGATCTGGGTGTCCTGTCCAGGCATCCTTAATGCCATCAGATAACCCCTGCTTAAACTTGCACCTAAGCGCAGGATCATTCCATCCGGATGGAACGCACCACTGGCGGAACTCGGCACAATATTCCTCCACCGGTCGCTTGCCCTGTCTCAAAACTGTCAACTGCCTCTCAGCTGCTGCTGCCCTGTCAGCGTCATCACACATTAATTCCAATGCAGAGAAAAACTGATCCACAGAAGACAATTCCGTGGCATCTGGAGGCAAAGAAAAGGCCCACTCCTGCGGAGGTCCTTGTAAGAGTGAAATAATAATGCCCACTCTCTGGCTCTCATCCCCAGAGGACCGGGGACAAAGTCTGAAAAACAACTTACATCCCTCTCTGAAGATTCGAAAGGCCTTTCTCTCGCCTTTGAACCTATCAGGAAGCTGCACTGGAGGTTCTGGGGGAACAGCAGCAGATAGCATGGCATTTTGGCCCAGGAAAGACTCTACCTGCTGCACCCGTTGCGTAAGGTCCAGAACAAGCTGGTTGAGACTTTGCATTTGCTCAACCAGAGCTTTCATGGGGTCCATAGCAAGGTGGAGAGAGAGAGAAGAAAAAAAAAAAAGTATGGCTGGTTATTCTGTTAGGAACCGGACAGCAGGACAAGACAAGACAGTGAGCCCTAAGCTCAGCCCCGCCCACTGTCCTCTACCTACTTGCCACAATCCGCCCTAAGATGGCGGCGAGCAACTGGGCGGCAGTCCCTGCACTGGCTATGTGGGACACAAAGACAAGACAGACAGACAAAACACAATGAAGAATAGTCGACAGTCCGGGTCACAACAATCGGGCAGCAAAAGTACAAAATCACAATCCAATAAGCAGAGTCAAAAAACAAGCAATATGGTCAGGGGCAGGCGGCTAGCAAGGAAGGTCAGAACACAAGGCAGAAGGGTCAGAGAAACGACAGATAATAGCAGAAACTCAAGCAGGCAGAGACTAAGTCAATAACCAGCAATGATATCCCAGACTGAGGAAGTTATATAGGAGGCCAGGGTTCTGATCCAGAACATCATTGGACCATCCCCCTGATCTCCAAGCACAGACACCTGAGAACAAACCAGATCACTGGCAGGAAGACCTGTCAGTCACAGCAGAACCAAAACACAGATTAACCCAGACATGGCCAGACAGAACTCAGCAGGTGAAGTCGGGTGTGTCTCTCAAGGTGAGCAAATAACCAGTGTTCACACACTACAAAACAAAACACAGAAACAGAATGCAAGAAAATCAGCGCCTTCTCGGCCGCACAGCATGAGCCGAGGGGCGCATAATGCTCCGCAAAGATACAGTCCTGACAGTTTGTGTCATGAAGAAAACTTTATGTTTTCTTAACAATATCATTTTAGAGATATAGACTGCCTAATCCCCCATGTGCTGCTTTGTTTCATAACCTGATGCCCTTGGTGGTGGCTTGGCAAGCATCCACTAGGTTGGGTCACTCATGCTCAGTTCAATCACAGTCACATGATCTGTCCCATTAGTACTAAAAGTTGTTTTTCACTTTACATGTAAGCATGGGGGATTGTGGGAAAATGTCTGCACTGTTGCAAGGCCACCCCTGGGTCACAGTTCAGAGAAGAAACCAGGAAGTTATCAGATACATACAGGGGAGATATAAGCTTCTTTACAAAAAAATAGCACATTTGTTCTCCTGTAAATAGTGGCAGATTATAATGTAGGCGGTTTGGGCGGCCGTCCGGGGCCCATGCTGTCCAAACTGCCCACATTACTACTATGCATGTTACACAGCAGCACATAACTCTTGCGAACCAGCGAGCCCCTGAGTGATGTTCTGCTGCAGTGTGCAGTCCCTAAATTCCGGACCCCCTGGTCCCAGATTCCGGGTAGCTGGACTTTTAAATCTATGGTTTCCTGCCCCTCCATCCTGGCGCTTAGTTCCCCTGTTGACAATGCACAATATTGATGCTGGTAGACTCCAGGTGGGCGGAACGCAGCATTGAGAAGCAGGAGCTGGCGATGCTGCATAAAGAAGTCAACTGACTTTGTGCCACCAGCAATGGGTACAGCCCATAATAGCAGAACAGCAGCAGCAGCAGCCCAGAGCAGCCTCCAGTGGCAGTGGAGCAAGCATTGGGGCAAGCATTGGGGCGAGCTGCAAGGGGGACCAATGTTTATTGAGGGCATCAGCAGGGGACCAGGTGGCAATATGTTTATTGGGGGCAGTGGAGGCGAACAATGTTTATTGGGGGATTATTCAATGTTTATTGGGGGCAGCAGCAAGAGACCAGACATTATGTTTACTGGGGCCAGCAGGGAGGGAAGTCAGACAGTGTTTATGGGGGGGCAGCAGGGGACTAGGCAGTGTTTACTGGGGGCAGCAGGGGATATGGCAATGTTTATTGGGGGCAGTAGGGGGTATTCTATTTTAGAGGCAGCAGGGGGTCCATATGTGACATCAGCACAGGGCTCTATCTATTACAGGGGTCAAGGGAAAGGCCTTATAATACATTGTTCCTGCACAGAGATGACTGATGTTATAGGGGAGTTGTACTGAGGGGTATAATACTATTTGGAAGCTGCATAGAGGGTCCTAATACTATAGGATAAGCAAAAATGGGCTTTATATGTTATAGGGTCAACAGAATGACCAACACAGATTTGTAATTTGTAAAGAGATGGGGATGGTACGAGATTGTAGAGTCTAAAATGTTTTTCTTGCAGATTCTTTAGTGATCAGTTTTGGCTGGGAGAAGTCCTCCAGGCCGAATGGAGAAGAAAAGTGTGTCTGGTCAGAGAAGAATCCCACCTGTGATTCACTTAAAGAAGACGTTACCCATGATTTACCCAGAGCAGATACCCTTTGAGCCATTTAGAGAAGATTCTAGCAGTAAGTCACTTGATATAACCCAGGCGGTAAGACGATGGTGGTTAGCAGTGTCTAAAATGGCCCGTTTTAGATGCTGCTAGCCACCATGATCTGCTTTGTGGACTCATTGTACTTGCACTTTACTAAGACCAGTGGGTTTAGGGCCTAAGAATTTTTTTCTAGTGGGGGTGGGTTTTGGATGGACAGGGCGGGGGCAGGTTGGGTGGACAGACCAGCCCTAGGGTACCTTTACTCCGCCACTGCCTGTACATACAGTATATGTATGTGGAATACAACTGATTGTACCGTATTTGCTTTGTGACACAGCCCTTTTAAGTAGACATGAGCGAAGCAGTCGGAAATTTGTTTTGTGGGGTTCGCGAATTTTGGATCAAACCCGTTTAGATTTGCAAATCGAATCTTAAGAAATTTCATTAAAACAGACAAAACTATAGTAGCTACAGTTCTGGGACTATTACAGTAGGGTGAATTCGTTTAAGAATGTTGTGGTAAGAGTGTCAAATATCAGAAACGTTGTAACATCAATTTTCTCCCAGGACAGCAGTGGATATTAGTAAATGAATGGCGTAAAGTGACACTTTCACAAATTTTTAGAACATAGTAGGAGTGGAGTGCGAGCACTGATTATGTAAAGCGCACAATCAGTTCAGTAATGAAATCTAACTTATTTAACACAGTAGAAGTGGAGTGCAAGCACTGATTATGTAAAGCGCACACTTGGTTCAGTAATGAAACTCAACTTGTATAACACAGTATGAGTGGAGTGTGAGCGCTGATTAAGTAAGGCGCACAATTAGTTCACTAATGAAAACAAATTTTTGGAACACACTAAGAGTGGAGTGCGACCACTTATTATGTGAGGCACACGCTCAATTCACTAATCTCAGTAAATTGATATAACTCAACAGAAGTTTACAGGAGTTTGCAGTGTCCAGTAAGTGAATAATATGGACTGTGTCTTCACTGGTCCCAGTGAATTCCTATAGGCAGAACGAAGCCCAATATGATGTCCCAACAAATTTTGATTCGCCAGATTCACTTTGCTCATCTCTACTTTTAAGAGCTGTTTTTTTATGGCAAAGAGTAATTTTTAGTTGATGAGGTGATTTAAAAAAATATTACCAATCATATGGAAGAAAGTTGTTTGAAATTACAGTACCCATCTACAGTATTAAAGAGGTGATATAGGATTTTAAAAATGCAGCGACTGCAGCAAAAAATGTGTAAAAAAAAAAACAGCACCACCCCTGAGTGCAGTATTACAAGCCAGCTCAATTAAACTCAGTTGAAAACCCACCACACCGAACCTGAGGACAGTAGAGGTACTGATTCTGGAAGAAAGCGGCCATATTCAGACCTTGCTATATATCCCAATGTTTGCCACCTACACAAATACACTAAACATGCTTTATTGTATACCCGGGATCATACACAAATGGCTGGATACTATGATTACATTATACAGATTCATTCATATATTGCCAGAAGTTCTTTTCAAGCCACAGGACAAAAAAAACTATAATTTTTCGTTCCTCGCTAATTTTTATTTTATTTTTTACTGTGGAGTAGACATGTATGCCAGAAATGATGTTCAGTTCTCTTTCTAGTGTATGGCTTCCCAAACCTCCAAAATAAACTCCGCAGGAAAAGCAAATTCTCCTAGTAAATTGTCAAGTGCTCGGCCAAAGTCTTCAGGGGTCGTCTTCTCCTTGGCGGTCTCCACGAGGGTTGTTGCTGGAAGAGATAGGAAACACTGCTTTTATTATCCTTCCATTTATAATTATAACTAGCCTGGGATTGTTTCACCATAATAAACACGCTCCACCAGGTTTTATTGTGGTACTAGCTAGAAATGTTTAATATTAATAATCAGCAACTTTTATTCAGTTGCACTTCAGTACACCCTTTGGCTATGTTAAAGGGGAAGTCCGTCAAATTTCATTATTAATAGTATTTTTTCAAATAAAACGGCCACAGAAAGTCATACAAATTTGTAAATGACTTCTATTTAAGCATCTTTAGTCTTCCATTACTTATCAGCTGCTGTATGTCCTGCAGAAAGTGGTGTATTCTTTCCAGTCTGACACAGTGCTCTCTGCTGCCACCTCTGTCTATGTCAAGAACTGCCCAGAGCAAAAGCCAATCCCGATAGAAAACCTCAGTTGCTGACATGGTGCTGAGGTGAGCGCTGTGTCCCTTTATTGTTTTCTGGGTACAGCTCTGAGCATTCCTGCAATATCCGCCCAGTCCATTTTGGTTGAATGCGATGAAGCTAAAGTAAACTGCATTAAAAGGCACCACTGTGATTGGTATTTGGCAGAGATGAGCAAACTTTTCAAAAGTTCCCTTCAGCAGATGCACCAAAATTTAAAACAAAATTCGACTTTGGTTCAGACTAACCTGAACTTTTCTTTATACCATGAAATAGTATGATTTATTTTAAGAGATTAAACAGTTGTATACAGTTAGTTTTCTAATTTGCATAGCCACAATCCCTGTGTATGGCTTTATACTTCCCCAGCTTGTTTTCTGTATATTTACTTATCACAGCATGCTTTTATTCCAATGTTGCTGTTTTTCCTTTCTGAAAAAAAACATTTGAACAAAAGCATGCTGTCATAAGTAAACATACACAAGACAAGTTGGTGGAGGACACCGGGGTAGCATGGACAGTTAAGCATAGGCTCTTTTTTGTTTTTTTACATGTATTAAATTGTGCAGCCGCCATCTTTATAAACTGGCTATGAACTTTGCATAAACTTCTGTACGGTATAAAAACAAATATTTTGCAAGGTTCTTAATGAATTTTCGTTCATGTTGTTAGCTTATCTCTAGTAATTGATATATTATTATGTATAGTGTATATAGAGATGAGCGAACCTTGAGCATGCTCGAGTCCATCCGAACCCGATCTTTCGGCATTTGATTAGCGGTGGCTGCTGAAGTTGGATAAAGCCCTAAGGCTATGTGGAAAACATGGATATAGTCATTGGCTGTATCCATGTTTTCCAGACAACCTTAGAGCTTCATCCAAGTTCAGCAGCCCCAGCTAATCAAATGCTGATCGTTCGGGTTTGGATGGACTCCAGCATGCTCGAGGTTCGCTCATCTCTAATAGTATATACATATATATCTACACCCCGCTAATCAGTGAGCTAATCATGACATTTTGCCCAGAGGACCCTTTTAGGCTATGTTCACACACTGCAAAATAAATGAAATATATGGCTGTAATTTTGAGGTTAAAATATGGCCATATTATCAGTATAAGGCTATGTTCACACAACGTATGAAACCAGCTGTTCCGTGACCCATCCGGGGTCTCTGAAAAGATCATTCCGGATGATCTTTGCAGCCGCAGAGTTCTGATGCGGGCGCCCGTATCAGAACTTCCCACTGCACACTATGCGTCCGGAGCCACTCGCTCCATAGTGTGCACTGACAGGGTTTTCTGCGTCCACTATTCAGTGACATGTCAGTTTTCTACGGTGCCGCGAGAGATCCTAGCTGGAGCGTATACTATGTGAATACACTCTGGCCGGGATTCCATAAAAGACAAGGCAACGTATCTTTTCGTGAAAAGTCCGGCCGTTGTATCCGATTGCAACAAAGGCCGTACTTTTACGAAAGGATACGTTGTGTGATCATAGCCTAATAAAGCGCTCCATTGACGTCAATGGGAAATCGTCCAGCAGTGCACATACTGCACAGAATAACTTCTGCAAATGATTACAACCATCCAAATAACGCTCATTATTTACTACCTGCTTTTGCAAAATAGGGCAGTTTTTTTCCACCTGTTCACACATTTTACTCAAAATGAAAGTGGTATTAACCCCTTAACGACATCGGGCGTAAACTTACGCCCTCGCGCCCTGGTACTTAGCGCATCAGGGCCGATCGCACACAGCGATCGGGGAAGATGGCCTGCTATAAATCATAGCAGGCCAACTTAGCTTCTCGGCACGGGGGGTGGTTAACACCCCCCGTGCTTACGATCGCCGCTATTGGCTGTTCAATTCAGATCAGCCAATAGCGGCGATCGGAACCTTTCCGGGTCATCGGTGACCCGATGACCCAGAAAAAAATGGCGGTTTACTGTAAAAAGTAATGGTGGTCACGGTGCCACCGGCCCGATTGCCGTTCACGGCGATCGGGCCGGTGGCACGGCGATAAGAGTCCCCCAAAATAGTAAATACCTGCTCTGGACCCCTCAGCTAGGTAGCTGAGGGGTCCAGAGCAGGTATTTGTACATTACTCACCTGTCCCGGGGTCCTGATCGGCGTCTTCTGGGTTTGCGGCGTCCTCAGTCTTCTCATTCGGTCTTCAGGTCTTTCCGGCGGTCCCCATCTGCTTTTTTTGGCTATTTTCGGCTCCAGCCTCGTCTTTTTCCGGATTTTGCGCTCTGCTGCCCCCTAGCGGCTGATATGTGTAATACACTTATCAGCAGCTACAGGGATGTTCAGAATGTAGAAAAAGTTGTTTTTTTTTCCCCAATTTTTTTTTTTCTATTTTCCGCACCCTATCGCCGCTGAGTGTTGATCAGCATCGCACGAAAGTGCGCTGCTAATCAGCAACTCCTCCTTTTTGGCGTAGGTGTTTTTTTTTTCTATATCCTACTGCCACGGTCTGCTGATAAGTGCCGCACATAAGTGCGGCATTTATCAGCAACGCCTTTGTTGGCGTAGGTTTTTTTTATACTTACTGTAAAAAAAAAAAACACGTAAAAAACACTACATTACACCACACTACATTGAATAAAGTTTGACACTCCACCACTACATACCCCATATACTAGTCCCCGTATAAAGATGACCCCCAGGGTGTTTTCGGCGTCAGAGGGATACGTTATTATTGCCTCCGACTCCGAAACAGCCAGTGAGGATGAATGGGGGGGATCCTTCTTTCCTCCATTCATCCTCATCATCCTCATCATCCAGTGACATGTCTGGGGGGTTGCGTAGCGTACGCTGCCCCCCAGACACGTCTTTTCCGCCAGTACCGTCCCAATAAGAGATGACGGTATGGCGTGAAATTCTACAAACTCTGTGAGCGTACCTCTGGGTACTCTTACAGATTTAGGGTACATGCACACTGCAGAATGGCGAAGGATAACCCTTTGTGCATTCCGCAGCTGGCACCCGCCGGCGGACTGATGCGGGCGCATGTCTCTACCCGTGTCATAGACTCCATTCTATGCACAGGCGGATTCCATCGTCCATCCAAAGAATGAATACGTTGGACGGAGAGCGGAATCCGCCTGTGCATAGAATAGAGTCTATGACACGGATGGAGACGTGTGCCTGCATCACTCCGCCGGCGGGTGCCAACTGCGGAATGCACGAAGGGTTATCTGTCGCGATTCCGCAGTGTGCACGTACCCTTAGAGCGTATGTAGGAAGGGACACCCGAATCCAGCCCCCAGATGCCCCCTCCCCCCCCATCCTCGGAACAAGTGGGAAGATCGTCCGGGAACTGATCTTCCCACTGCTGGATAAAGGTTACCATCTGTACGGGGATAACTTTTATACCAGCACCCCCTCTTCCGCTCCCTCGCTGCCCTGTAGCTTGGTGCATGATCCGAACATATCAGAAGCAGTAATAGAGCCCTAATATTTAGCAGCCATGGAGCGGACCCAGCGCTTCTGGATATGAGGGACCCCGTATCACACCAGGACAACATTTTCCAGGTGACGTCCCCCACACTGGAAAACAGGAGACCCCAGAAGAAGTGCAGAGTGTGGCGTGACAGGGAAGGACACCATTTTCCCGTGTGACACCTGTCCTGATCCCCCCGGCCTCTGCATACTGGATCGCTCCAAGGTGTACCACACGTCATTGGGGTTCTACATTATCTAAATTCTTCCCCTTATTCCTATTTCAGGGGTCACGTTGATCCAGGGATTATTCTGATCGCCATTATGGAGTCGGGAAGGAATTTTTCCCCTGTGATAAGGCTACTGTCGTCTGCCTCACGAGGGTCAACACAGGTTGAATTTGATGGACACCTGTCATTTTCAACCTTATAAACCAATAATTGGCCTAATACCCCCAAATAAATTAGGATTGTCCCTTTTCCCCAGCTAAGTAGGTATGGCCGCCATTCCCATTAGAGGATGCCATGATGCAATTACAAAGCCTCTGTGCGGCCAGGACAGTAGAAACCCCCCACAAGTGACCCCATTCTGGAAACTACACCCAATAAGGAATCTAACAAGAGGGGGCAGCGGGGATATAGCCCCCTGGTGAAGGCCACATTTGGGACGTGAAAATGAAAAAAAATGGTATTTTTTATTTTCTCGGCACATGTTCTACGTAAGTGCCCGTCACCAGTGGGGTCCATATCCTCACTGCACCCCTTGTTAGATTCCTTATGGGGTGTAATTTCCAGAATGGGGTCACTTGTGGGGGGTTTCTACTGTCCTGGCAGCACAGGAGCTTTGTAAATGCAACATGGCCTCCATCCTCCATTCCAGCCTCTAAATGCTGCTCTGTCCCTTTGGTGACTTGCCCTGTGCCCATATGGCACATTATGCCCACATGTGGGGTATTTTCGTACTCAGGGGAAACTACCCTACACACTTTGTGTTCATTTTCTTTTTTAACCCCTTGTGGAAATGGAAAAAATCAAGGCTAGACAAACATTTAGTGTAATTTTTGTAAAATTTTTACTCTAAATCATTAATCTTGTCATGATTTTTTCATTTTCACAAGGGGCTAAAAGAAAAAAAAAACACTAAATGTGTAGCGCAATTTCCTCTGAGTACGGAAATACCCGACATGTGGACATAAAGCGCCATGCGGGTGCAGGGTAAGCCTCCAAAGGGAAGGAGCGCCATTTGGTTTTTGAAGGCTGGATTTGGATGGAATGGATTTCGAGGGGCCATGTTGCATTCAAAAGGCCCCTGTGTTGCCAAGACAGTTGAAACCCCCCACAAGTGACCCCATTATGGAAACTACACCCCTCAGGGAATGTAACAAGGGGTGTAGTGAGCATATGGACCCCACTGGTGACGGGCACAAATGTGGAACAATGTGGCGTGAAAATGAAATATTACATTTTTTACACTATAATGTTGGTTTAGCCTTGAATTTATCATTTTCACAAGGGGTTAAAAGAGGGAAAAAAATGTGTAGAGCAATTTCCCCCGAGTCCGTAAATACCCCACATGTGGACATAAAGCGCCATGTGGGCGCAGGGCAAGCCTCCGAAGGAAAGGAGCGCCATTTGGATTTTGGAGGTTGGATTTGGCTAGAATGGATGATGAACGCCATGTCGCATTTACAGAGCCCTCATGCTGCCAAAACACTGGAAACCCCCCACAAGTGACAAGTGACATTCTGGAAACTGCACCCCTCAGGGAATCTAACAAGGGGTGCAGTGAGGATATGGACCCCTTGATGACGGGCACATTTGTGCCATGAAAGTGAAAAAATGAAAACTTTCCCTTTCACGTCACATTGTTCCACATTTGTGCCCGTCACCAGTGGGGTCCATATGCTCACTGCACCCCTTGTTAGATTGAGGGGTGTAGTTTCCAGAATGGGGTCACTTGTGGGGGGTTTCCAGTGTCTTGGCAGCACGAGGGCTCTGTAAATGCGACATGGCCCTTGAAATCCTTTCCAGTGAAATTCAGCTTCCAAAAGCCAATTGGCGCTCCTTCCCTTTGGAGGCTCGTCCTGCGCCCCCTTGGCACTTTATCGCCACATGTGGGGTATTTCCGTACTCGGGAGAAACTGCGCTACACATTTTTTGTCTTTTTTTTCCTCTTATCCCTTTAAGAAAATGAAAAATTGAAGGCTAGAACAACGTTTTAGTGTAAAAAATAAATTTTTCTTTTTTCACGCCATATTGTTCGGAAAATCTGTAAAGCACCTGTGGGGTCCAAATGCTCACCGCACCCCTTGTTACATTCCTTGAGGGGTGTAGTTTTCTAAATGGTGTCCCTTTAGGGGTGTTTTTTAGGTTTTGGCACCCCAGAGCCTCTGCCAACCTGAAGTGGTACAGTCAAAAATGACCAAATATAACGGAGGCATTGAAATTCACTAGGCGCTCCTTTATATCTGAGGCTTGTGGTTGAGTCAAATAGCGCAATAGGGCCACATATGGGGTATTTCTATAAACTGCAGAAACGGGGCAATAATTATTGGGGTGCATTTCTCTGGTAATTGGTTTATAATTATGAAAAATATTGGATTACAATAAAATCTCTGCACAGAAAATTAAAATTTTCAAATTTCTTACACACTTGGCTTTTATTTCTGTGACTCCCCTAAAGGGTTAAAACACTTTCTGGATATGCTTTTGCAGAGTGTGGGGGGTGCAGTTTCTGAAATGGGGTGCTTTGTGGGGCTTTCTAACATACAGGCCCCTCAAATACACTTTTGACCTGAAGAGGTTCCTAAAAATATCTGATTTTGAAATTTTACTGAAAATTTGGAAATTTGCTGCTAATGTTTTAAGCTTCCTATTGTCTAAAAAAATGAAAGATCATTTAATAAATGCTGCTAACATAAATTAGACATGTTGCTAATGCTATTTAATATATAATTTATGTGGTATAACCACTTTCTGTATAAGCAAAAAAGTTTCAAAGTTGGAAAAATGCATTTTTTCACATTTTTTCACGTTATTTGGGGTTTCTTCATAAAGATTTGTTATGAGTATCGACTCCCATTTACCAGAAATGTAAAGTACAATATGTCACGAGAAAACAATCTCAGAATCAGCCGGATAGGTAAAAGCATCCCGAAGTTATTAATGAATAAAGTGACACTGGTCATATTCATAAAATTTGTCTCTGTCATTAAGGCCATTTCAGGCTCTGTCCTTAAGGGGTTAAAGGGGTTGTCCAGCAAAAAAAAATGTCTTTCAAATAAACTGGTGTCAGAAAGTTAAATAGATTTTTAATTTACTTCTATTTAAAAGTCTCAAATCTCAAGTCTTCCCATACTTATACACTGTTGTATGTCCTGCAAGAAGTGTTGTTTATTTACATTCAGAAACAGTGCTCTCTGCTGACATCTCTGACGGAGTCAGGAACTGTCCAGAGCAGCAGCAAATCCCCATAGAAAACCTCTCCTGCTCAGGATAGTTCCTGACTCCGCCAGTTCTGACACCAGTTGATTTGAAAGAAATATTTTTTTCGCTGGACAACCCCTTTAAGCTTTGTGTGTTAACCTAGCCTAACAGTGTCAGCAGTTTGGGACATGAATTGCAGCTGACAGATTCCCTTTAACCCCTTAGTGACTGCCGTGCTGCCTTTTAACGGCGGCCAGTAATGGGCTTTATTCCAATGCGTACGCCTTTTAACGGCAGACGCATCGGAATAAATCACCGCCCGGCGGCGGCAGCAGTGCGGGGGATCAGCTGTCAGTGTGATCGCTGACACCCCCCTGAATCTGCCCAGAGCGGAGGATTCTCTCCACCCCACCTGTAACCACCCCAGATTGTTCGCAACCTCCCCAGATTGCCCGTCACCTCCCCAGATTGCCCGTCCCCTCCCCAGATCGCCTGTCCCCTCCCCAGATTGCTCTTCGCCTCCCCAGATTGCCCGTCGCCACCCCATTTTGCCCGACGCCACCCCAGATAGCCAGTTAACACCACCAGATTGCCCGTCACCACCCCAGATAGCCAGTGAACATCCCCAGATTGCCCGTAACCACCCCATATAGCCAGTAAAAAAAAACAGATTGCCCGTCACCACCCCAGATAGCCAGTGAACACCCCCAGATAGCCAGTAAACACCCCCAGATTGCCGGTAACCACCCCATATAGCCAGTAAACACCCCCAGATTGCCCGTAACCAACCCAGATTGCCCGTAACCAACCCAGATTGGCACAGACTGCTCGTAACCACCCCAGATTGCCCATAACCCCCGCAGATTGCCTGACGCAACCTCAGATAGCCAGTAAACACCCCAAGATTGTCCATTACCACCCTAGATAACCAGTAAACACCCACATATTGCCTGTAACTAAAATGACACTCCTCTTCTGAGCCCTGCTGTGTGCCCATACAGTGGTTTACGCCCACATAGGGGGTACCGTTCTACTCAGGAGAACCTGCGTTACAAATATTGGGGTGAGTTTTCTCCTGTTTCTCGTGAAATTGAGAAATTGCAAATTAAACAAACATATTATTGGAAAAATTCTATTTTTTCATTTTTACTGTCTTCTTTTGAATACTTTCCTCTAATACCTGTGGGGTCAAGATGGTCACCACACCCCAAGATGTATTCTTTGAGGGATGTACTTTCCAAAATAGGGTGACTTTTGGGGGGGTTCTATTCTGCTGACATTACAGGGGCACTACAAACGCACCTGGTGCTCAGAAACTTCTTCAGCAAAATCATGCACTGAAAATGCTAATTGGCGCTCCCTTCCTTCTGAGGCCCGCTGTGTGCCCATACAGTGGTTTATGCCCACATATGGGGTACCGTTCTACTCAGGAGAACCTGCGTTACATATATTGGGGTGAGTTTGCTCCCCTTTTTCTCGTGAAATTGAGAAATTTAGAACTAAACAAACATATTATTGGAAAAATGTTATTTTTTTATTTTTACTGTCTTCTTTTGAATACTTTCCCCTAATACCTGTGGGGTCAAGATGGTCACCACACCCCAAGATGTATTCTTTGAGGGGTGTAATTTCCAAAATGGGGTGACTTTTAGGGGGGGTTATATTCTGCTGACACTACAGGGGCACTACAAACGCACCTGGCGCTCTGAAACTTCTTAAAAAAAATCTGCACTGAAAATGTTAATTGGCACTCCCTTCCTTCTGAGGCCTGCTTTGTGCCCATATAGTAGTTTATGCCCACGTATTGGGTACCGTTCTACTCAGAAGAACCTGTGTTACATATATTGGGGTGAGTTTGCTCCCCTTTTCCTCGTGAAATTGAAAAATTTCAAACTAAACAAACCTATTATTGGAAAAATTCAATTTTTTTCATTTTTACTGTCTTCTTTTGAATACTTTCCTCTAATACCTGTGGGGTCAAAATGGTCACCACACCCCAAGATGTATTCTTTGAGGGTTGTACTTTCCAAAATAGGGTGACTTTTGTTTTTTTTTATTCTGCTGACACTACAGGGGCTCTGCAAACGCACCTGGCGCTCAGAAACTTCTTCAGAAAAATCTGAACTGGAAATGCTAATTGGCGCTTCTTCCCTACTGAGCCCCACTGTGTGCCCTTACAGTGGTTTACGCCCACATATGGGGTACCGTTGTACTCAGGAGAACCTGCGTTACAAAACTTGGGGTGCATTTTCTCTCATGCTTATTATGAAAATGAGATACTTTAATCTTAACAAATATATTATTGGAAAATTTCTATTTTCCATTTTTTTCTGGCCTAATTGTGAATACTTTCCTCCAGCCCCTGTAGGGTTAAAATGCTCATTATACTCCTAGATTAATTCATTAAGGTGTCTAGTTTCCAAAATGGGGTCACTTATGGGGGTGTCCAGTATACAAGCCTCCTAAATCAACTTAAAAAAAGAACTGGTCCCTAAAAAAAATCAGTTTTGGAAATTTCATGAAAATTTGATAATTTGCTGATACATTTCTAAGCCCTGTAACACCCTAAAAAGTGAAATATGTTTACGAAATGAAGCCAGAATAAAGAGGAAATATTGATAAGGTGACTTACAAACTAATTTTTGTCATGTGACTTTCTTTTTTTAGAAGCAAAGAATTTCAAAGTTCATAAAGTGCTAATTTTTAAAATTTTTCATGATATTTTGATGTTTTTCACAAAAAACACACAAGACAGTGACCAAATTTTGCCACTATCATAAAGTACCATATGTTACGAAAAAACAATCTCAGAATCGCTAGCATACGTTAAAGCATCACTGAGCTATAAGCGCATAAAGTGAGACAGGTCAGATTTTGAAAAATGAGCCTGGTCATTAAGGTCCAAATAGGCTTGGTCCCTAAGGGGTTAATGTTATGTTACTTACATAACATAAAAGTTCCCTTTGTACATCATTAGGTTTACCCCCTTAATGGCATACTGGTACAGCCGGGTCTTGACCATTAATGATGGGCAGTACCAATTGCACCGCCACCTATCATTAACCCCTCATTTTCCTTGACTGAAGGAGGTCTCACACTCACCTCCATGCAGTCAGCTCTGCGATCTTCTCATAGAGTCTATCTGAGGCACATAACACTGATCAATGCTATGTAATGGCACAGCATTGATCAGTGTATGCAATCTAATTATTATAAGTAATAGCCCCCTAAGGGGACTTAAAAAGTGTAAATAAATAAATATGACAAAGCCCCTGCCCAAATAAAAGTTAAAATCACCCCCTTTCCCATTATACTAATAAAACATGTAAAAATAAATATAATATTGTAGCATGCAGAATTGTCTGATCTATTGGGATATAACAATACTATTCCTGAACAGTGACCGGCATTAAAGGAGAAATTTTTATTTAAGTATTGTATTGCCCCCCAAAAGTTATACAAAACACCAATATACACTTATTACGGGAAATGCACATTAAGTGCTTTTTTCCCTAAACTCACTACTGCATCAAGGCTTCACTTCCTCGATAAAATGGTGATGTCACAACCCGACTCCCAGAGCTGTGTGGGCTGTGGCTGCTGGAGAGGATGATGGCAGAGGGACACTGATGTACACAAGGCACTGGAGGGACACTGAGCATCCCCCTGTCATCATCCTCTCCAGCAGCCACAGCCCGCACAGCTCTGGCAGTTGGGTCGTGACATCACCATTTTGTCCAGGAAGTGAAGCCTTGATGCAGTAGTAAGTGCAGGGAAAAAAGCACTTTATGTTCATTTTCCATAATAAGTGTATATTGGTGATTTGTATAACTTATGGGGAGCAATACATTATTTAAATAAAAAAATAGCACCAGATTTCTCCTTTAACCTCTTAAGGACATAGGACGTACCGGTACGTCCTATGTCCTCACTTGCACTTCAAAGCGGGGCCGCGCGGCGGCCCCGCTTTGATGTGCCGCGATCCCGGGTGCCGCGTGTAGCCCGGGACCGCCGCTATTAGCGGGCACGGTCTGATCGCCGTGCCCGCTAATTAGCTAATCGGAGGCAGCTGTCAAAGTTGACAGCTGCCTCCGATTACCGGAGGCAACGTTTCCCTGGTGTCTAGTGGGGGAGATCGCTCCTCCGGGACCTTGTCCCGGAGGAGCGATCTCCGTTACTGATGCCGGCCGGGGACGCGTCCAAGATGGCGCCGTCCCCGGCTCGGCACTCGTTTACTTCCGGCTGCAGCAGCCGAAAGCAAACAAGTGCCGATCTCATGGATCTCTGCAGCATATCTATGCTGCAGAGATCTCAATGAGAGATCACAGTGTATATACTAGAAGTCCCCCATGGGGGCTTCTAGTATATGTGTAAAAAAAAAAAAAAAAGTGTTGTTAATAGTAAAAAGCCCCCTCCCCTAATAAAAGTCTGAATCACCCCCCTTTTCCCAGGTTTTAAATAAAAGTAAACAAATAAATAAATAAATAAACATGTTTGCTATCGCCGCGTGCGTAATCGCCCGAACTATTAATTAATCACATTCCTGATCTCGTACGGTAAACGGCGTCAGCGCAAAAAAATCCCAAAGTGCAAAATTGCGCATTTTTGGTCGCATCAAATCCAGAAAAAATGTAATAAAAAGCGATCAAAAAGACGTATATGGGCAATCAAGGTACCGATAGAAAGATCAAATCATGGCGCAAAAAATGACACCTCGCACAGCCCCATAGACCAAAGGATAAAAGCGCTATAAGCCTGGGAATGGAGCGATTTTAAGGAACGTATATTGGTTAACAACGGTTTGAATTTTTTACAGGCCATCAGATACAATATAAGTTATACATGTTATATATCGTTTTAATCGTAACGACTTGAGGAACATGCATAACAAGTCAGTTTTACCCCAGGGTGAATGGCATAAAAACACATTTCCCCCAAATAAAAGAAATGCGTTTTTTTTTTCAATTTCACCACACTTCGAATTTTTTTCTGGTTTCGCAGTGTACTTTATGCAAAAATTCAGCCTGTCATTGCAAAGTACAATTAGTGACGCAAAAAATAAGGGGTCATGTGGGTTTCTAGGTGGAAAAATGCAAGTGCTATGACCTTTTAAACACAAGGAGGAAAAACCGAAAACGTAAAAACGAAAATGGGCCATGTCCTTAAAGGGTTAACAAAAAGAGAAAAAAAGTGCCAGAATTGCAGATTTTTTGTCACTTTATAAAAAATTTTTTTTAAAAGTGATCGAAATCTCCAATCTACACAAATATGATACTAATAAAAACAGTGATTGTGGCACAAAAAAAAGACATCCCATGCAGCCTCGTGTGGAAAAATAAAAGCGCTTTGGCTAATAGAAGGGAATGGGGGGAAAAACTAAAATGCAAGAACGAAAATTGTCACCTGGTCATCAAGGTGTTAATATTCTTTCTATAGAAAGTATCGATTGTATTTATTTGGATACATTGTAGTTAATAGAATACATATAATACCATTTTTAGTACTTGTCATGTTAAACAAATCCTGACCTGCACTTTCTGATGAAAATTCTGGACTGAAGGCGTCTTTCTGCACTCCCACCACTAGGTGTCCATTTCTGTTATATGCACTGCAAGGCACAGCTGAAGAAAGGTTTATTAAGGGTTAACTGCCTATGCGACCAAAGTCATGTATTTTCCACCTATGTCTATGCCACTAGCTGAGACCAATCCCTGTCAAGGGCCCCTCCTTTTTCTCTCAGCCTATCAGATGTGATGTTTCCTGATGTGTTTCCCCAATCAGATAGCTCATCTAAGTTGTGGAACCAAAGCAAGCTACAGTTACACCAGCACTGGAGTCAATGATAGCAAAAAGAGGCGTTTTTAAATTGTAATGATTTTTTCTTAAAGAGGTATTCCAGGAAAAACTAACTCTCCCCCATCCACAGGATAGAAGAAAAGTAGGTGATCTTTGTATCGGCTTTCTGGCTTCTGTATTATGAATAGAGCAGCGGGCATTCCTATGGAGCGATGGAAAGAACAAAGTTTGCCGTAACTGTGCTGTACTTGACCCTTTTCATCGCTTCCCTGCAAATTCGCAGGAAAATTTGCTGGGAATCCCTTCTCTTTCAGTTTCTATAAGAATCCATCTTTTTCCACGCTCCGGTTTGCTTTGGGGGATCCTGGCATCTGGACATCCCGCTCAGCCAATCAGTGTGCTGCTCCGCCGTCCAGCCGTGAGCCCCCAAACCAACCTGCAGTGTGGAACAGGTACAGTATGCTCCGGCTGATGGGGGATTAAGGAGGCAGCATTTAAATACTTGCAGTGGAATGACAATCCTACTGCGAGTATGGATTCTCATAGAAATTGACAGGCAATGGATCCGCAATGAATTTCCCTGCGAATTTGCAGTGAGAAATCCGCGGCGGATCCCCTACGTGTGTTTGTACCATTTAGGAAAGTGCATGCACAAATCATTCTAAATTAAAAACATGTCATTCTGTGCAATAAACTTTTTAAGGTCTCATCCTGCATGCAGGGCCTCTATCCTTTTAAGTTGTTTCAGTTTCACAGCCCCCTTGTCATTATCTCAGATAAAGTAACAGCTAAGCATTACATTGGTTTGGTTCTGGAGCTATTGTATGGCTATGTGTCTGAAGTGGCCCTGCATCCGTCTTGTCGCACATTTGTCTCCCATCCAGGTCATGTTCTGAATATTTTATTTCCATGTTTTATGTGCACTTTATTACCATTTAGTTTCCTGTTATGGCTTTCTTCTTGATGTTGCATTGTTGAGGAGTAGACAGTATATTGATTACATTCTCATGCAGTTCAGTCTGTAGTTATATAGGCCACTAGGCGTTCCAGTGCAGTGACGTTTTTTTTTTTTTACCATAAGTTTGACAGGAAATGAGGATGATGTAGGCATTCTATTTTTGTATAATTGAGTTGCACAACAGATAATTTGTTCCAGTAAAAAGGATGTGGAAAAGACTAGTGACGTGTGCTTCAAGAACATCTAATACGAAGTCTGATTGATCCCATTCTGACCTACACACAAAATACAGCAGTGGCACACTGCTCTGGGTATGTTAACATACTCAGGTTTTTAATTGCAATTATTGAATCTAAAGCCAGGAACAGATTATAAAATGGCAGGCCATAAAGGAAATACTGAGATTTGTGTTCTTTAAAATCCATTCCTGGTTTTGGTTTCATTAATTGCAATTAAAAACCTGAATGTGTGAACATAACATTACAATCTACAAGGCGGCATAGAAGCATGAACGGTAAGAGTCTTAAAAGGAACGTGTCATCTAAAAATGACTTAAAGTAAAGGTATTATGAGGGTCCATTCAAATATCCAGGATCTGCGGCAGATTTGATGCTGTGTTCCATCATTTAGTTACATTGATATCTGCAACAGGTCCTGGACATGACCATAAATCAAGTTATGTTAAACTTATTTTTTGACATTTTTTGTAATTTTTACTTCACTGACTATATAAAATAATACTAAAATCTGGCTTTTTTATTTTCACCGGTGAGTATTATGGCCCTATAACATGGAACAGTTATCTGCCCAATCACGTCAAATCGGGCAGATATCGCCCTGTGTAATAAAGACAATGATCAGCTGCAGGGCTTTCTTAACAGCAATATGGGCCCCTGTGTATGCAGAATGTGATTATAAAATATATTTGTGCACATCCGTAACTATGTATACATGTAATTCAGTATACAGTAATACAACATGGCTAATGTATACAGAGGGGCAACAATGTGGCTCATATATAAAAGGGTTTCTGTATACTGTATTATACAGTATACAGTAATACAACATGGCTCATAAATACAGAGGGGCAACAACATGACTCATATATAAGGACCTCTATGGCACCTCTATATATATGAGCCACTTTTGGCGTTAATGACCGGGCTGTATTTTTCAAGTCTGACTGTTCATGTTTTATGTGCTAATAACTGGTTGCTGGGACTACATAGAACCCCAAATGCTAGATTATTATAGTTCTCTAAACTAATTCTAAATCCAATTCCAAAACAGCAGGTCATCTCTGAAATGGCTCTAAATTCAGATAAGTGAAATTTTCAGGACTTCATGACTTTAACCAAAAGTAAATTTTTTAGTTTTTGCTTATTGAGGTAAATACTTGTGATCAAAGTATTTTAGGAGTGATACCTTTATTGGCCAACAAAAAATTATTAGAGCTGTGAGCTTTCAGGATTCAAAAAATCCCTTCGTCAGACAAGTTCACAAATGAATGACTCACAGAAACAGCACAACATTTAAGGGATGTTACAAACAAGAAGGGAGAGACATCTGTGAATTGGTGAGTGGGGGGGGGGGGGAGTGGGTATATACATCACATAGATAAGCCAGGGCAATAAAAAGGACTTGTTGTAAATTAAAGCTTATTTGGAAGTCCAAGATTGTTGGTCAGTTAAGTCTTATCTGTGGAATGTGTCCATGTAGTGGGTCATAAATCCAGGTGCCAGGTTTAGTCCATGTGTTAATGACTGGAATGTTTTTATCAGTTTGAATTCCCACATTATCCTCTCTCTGTCACTCTGGAAATGACCTTTGAGGACCATAACCTTTAAATCTGTTATTCTATGGTCCAGTCCTGAAAAATGTTGACCTACAGGGGTGTTTGTTGAGACTTCTTTTTATTGTATGTCTATGTAAATTCATTCTAGTTTGTAATTTCCGTTTTGTTTCCCCTGTGGGGCATTGTGTACACGTTATCATATATGTACATGAAAAAGCATCAGTGATTGTATAGTCCTGCTGTGTATTGGGGATGCGGATTGGGGACAGATAATAGGTACATTAACTTTACTTACCGAGCTCCATATCACGGATCCCCATGTAACTTTCCAGTAAGTCATCCACCTTGCGCGTCGCCTCTTCTTCCCCATCCTTCGGCTGTTAAATTAAATATATATCCACATTACTTAGCTTTGTTTATTGCTTTAATTTTTCTAAATCTTGTAAATAAAAACTCATTCTGATTGTTCTGTATTCACTGTGCAGATCTGGAATATAAGCTTTTCATAATACCATGGACAACTCCACAATCCGTCACAAAAAGTTACTGTGAATTCGTATATATTAAACTGTACCTGTACATTATATGTAAGAAGTTCTGATGTTCTTTTTTTTTTTTACACTTCAGGTAGTAAAGAAGCCTGTAGCACACCGTGATTAGGACGAGTCAGTGATATAATAAGGAATTTACATTCATAATGAATAGTTTTGACTTCAGGTACAATGCTATCTTACAGCAGTTGAATAACACGATATTAGTGCAGTAATATACAGCAGGAATATAGGATTGTGACAGGGTGACGTTTCTGCCCTGCCAGGGACTTTCTCAATGACGCTGCAGAAAAAGAAAACTAAATATAATAAATATCAGATAGATGGTACACAGTGCTGTTTCTAGAGACGGGTGGGCCGGGGACCACACGGGGCGCCAACAGCTAGGGGGTGCTGGTGGCACCCCCCAGACTCCACTGAGCTGCACGCACCCCCAGCCGCCCGCCCGCTCGCCCCATGACCTACCCCTGTACCCCATCACCTGGCAAAACTGACTGGCGCCCGCCCCAATGGAGCTCCGCCCCTCTCGGACCGCGCCGAACCTGCCGAGCACTCTGCACCCAGCAGGTTGCCGCAGATGATATCTCCCTCCACCAGGTTTAATGATGTCATATCACTATGCCTGCTGGAGAGAGAAGATGTGTGCGGGGGCGGTGGCAGTGGCAGCCTGCTCCTTGAAGGCTGGAGAAGAGGAGAGAGGGACCACTGTATGCCAGAAAAAGGTGAGTATAATGTTTTTTTGTGTATGTGTTTGTTAAGCAATACAGGGGGAGCAGAGCACGAAGGGGGGATTTAAAATGCGGGAACAGAGCACAGGGGACATATATGACTATGGGGGAGCACGGGGGGAATATTACTATGGGGGGAGCACGGGGGGAATATTACTATGGGGGGAAGCACAGGAGGGAATATTACTATGGGGGAGCACAGTGGAAATTATAACTATTGGGGGGAGCATGAAGGAGAGCAGAACATGGGGGGAATATTACTATGGGAGGGAGCAGAGCACAGGGGGAATATTACTTTGGGGGGAGCAGAGCACAGGGGGGATATTACTATGGGGGAGCAGAGCACGGGGGGATATTACTATGCGGAGCAGAGCACGGGGTGATATTACTATGGGGGGAGCAGAGCACGAGGGGATATTACTATGGGGGAGCAGAGCACGGGGGGATATTACTATGGGGGAGCAGAGCACGGGGGGATATTACTATGGGGGGAGAAGAGCACTGGGAGGGGGGAATATTACTATGGGGGAGCAGAGCACAGGGGGGGGATATTACTATGGGGGAGCACAGGGAGGAATATTACTATGGGGGGAGCACAGGGGGGAATATTACTATGGGGGGAGCACAGTAGGGAATATTGCTATGGGGGAGCACAGTGGGGATTATTACTATGGGGGAGCACAGGGGGGATTATTACTATGGGGGAGCATAGGGGAGATTAGTACTATGGGGGCAGCACAGGGGTACAGCAGAAGACATTATTACTATATGGGGGCACAGCAAGGGATCCTTCAGGGGTAACCCACATACCTATTAACTTTACTGCACATGACACAAAAAAGTGGAAGTTGTTGTAAAAGTGCGGAGCCTAAAGATGTGTGTCTGGCAGGTTCACAAGAGATGAATTGTGGCTGCAAAAAATCATCATGGTGGTCTGGGCCAGATGGAGAGGAAAGTGACGCCTCGGAACAAAGAAGACGTCACCTGTGAGTTACTGAATTACTTTTTTTTTTTTAAAGGGTTGAATAACTGTGCTCTGTGCCAAAATACACACACTGCTTCTCCCTAGCAACAACCCCCCCCCCCCCCCCCCCCCCCCCGCTTTTAACAAAATTCGCCCTGTAGTCAAAATTACCTAGAAACGGTTAAGGTTGCTCAGTGAACACATACTAAAGTAGTGGAGGGAGTGTCTGTATCCATAAAGGGTCAGGAAAGATTGAGGTTAGGGTATTAGAATAGAATGAAGGAAGTATTGTTGGTAGTAAAAATAATAATAATAATAATAATAATAATAATGCCATATTAAGTGGCCCTAAGTCAATGTAATGACAAGGGGGGGAAAGATGCACCTAGTGTAGTGTCCCAGCACAAGTTTTACAAGCCAAAAAGACAGAAATGGCTGCACATCGCACCCATGGCTGACACGAAAGCTTATTCAGCTACATTTAAAACCAACATCAGAAGTTAGTATATAATTTGCCCAAACCATATTGCCTCATGTACCACGTGCAGCACAAGTTTTATGTACCTGGACAAAATAACTCACTCAGGTTCTCACAGAAGGAGATGAAGGAAAGTGTATTATGTATTTTCCCCCCTCTAGATATCACTATGGTATTTATTGGATGTACTATACTATGCACAGCTAAGGTCTCATGGGTTAACTGTTTTCTGTCACATGTCATGTTGTCTCCAGGTGCAGGCTTGATTCTCTCACTTTTCTTCCTATCCTCTTTATTCTCTTACACACACACAGCCCTACCACCAATCTCAGGCTAGCTATGAAAACCCTGTGAAAAGGAGCTAGTTCCTGATGGAAAGGTCTTTTTTTAGTCGAGTCAGTGAAGAGAGAGATACATGAGCAAGCAATGTTTTCCTGCTGTTAACTACCACTAGCCTGCACTGCTAGAACACCTAGGAAGGAGTGACCTCCTCAGAGGAGAACCTTGTCCACGCCAGGGATACCTTCAGCAACACAAAGGGCAGAATACCTGAGGTTAGGTATTGACCCCAGTAGGACAAAGCAGTGTGAGCCTACATATCCTATTGTAACACACAGCTATTCTGGGAAGTCTTGGAAAGTCTTCTCAACCCAACGCAGGGATCTGGGACCTCATACTAGCCTAGCCTAGTAACTGACACTATAGGGCAAAAGGCAGTCAGAACAAAATAATCTATACGTGACTACAAGTATCTTCTACTTCTGTTATTTCCATTCTCAACTATGCTATCCGGGCAGAGCACACTACTACATTGGGCAGGGTCCTCAAAATGCTCCTATACTCCACTCTACTCTCACTTTGTAAAGTCTACTGTAACCACCTCTTGTCTGCACCTGCACGCCAAAGTCTTCTTTTGCTATCCTGTATTGCACTGATTATTATAAGTAAACAGAAGTTCCTCTGGTTAAGTCACTGGACTCTGGTCTATCCTTTACTGCACCTGCACCTATACATCAATTCACACGTGGGCTACCCAAACCTTGAGCGCGGTGTCTATTTGTCCAGGGGTGGGTTCCAACACCACTCCTGGCCACAGTGAAAAGTGCCCAAGTGACCCTATGTCCATGCAGCAGCGACAACACTACACAGATGCCCTGGCATACAGCACTAGAATTTCACTATATTAAGCTTTTTAGCCAGAAGCCAAAATTGTTATCTTTGGCTGGTCTCCCTGAGATCAGTGATCCGTTTCCCCGTATGGCTCTAAAAGGCATTGCTCCCACCTAGCCAGAACACTGCTTTACACTGATGAGGGGCAACACCCCGAAACTGCTATCTATGGATAGATACCTGACCTTGGTTTTTCCCTTGTCATTATGTTGACTTATAGGGCCATTTAATGTGGTGGTTTTGGTGATTTCCCTACAGGAGCCACCCCTTGGCTGGGCCCTTCCCAGAAGGGTATCTCGTTAGTCCTGTGTTTTGAGACTCTTAAATGAGGCTCCACAGGCTTTTTTTGAATATTCATATATCCCAGGGATTAATGCACCTAGGATTTCACTGTATTGAGTGCTTTAGCTGGCAGCCGACAGTGTTGTCTTTGGCTGGATTCCCTCAGATCAGTGATCTGTTTCCCCTTACGGCTCTACTAGGCATTGCTCCCACCTAGCCAGAATCCTGCTCCACTCTTATGAGGGACAACACTCCAAAACAACTGTGGATGGATACCTGGCCTTGGTTTTCCCTTGTCATTACATTGATTTATAGGGACATTTAATATGGTGGTTTTGTGGTTTCCCTAAAGGAGCCACCCCTTGACTGGGCCCTTCCCGAAAGGATATTTGGCTAGACCTGTGTTTTGAGACTCTTAAAGGCTCCACAGGCTCTTTTTTGCATATTCTCCTGATGGAAAGCACAGACATTTTAACTTGGGTGCTTGAGTAGAATAGGTTAAAGAGGTATTCCCCCCAAGAGCTAAAAAAAAAAAAGAAAAGCTCCCAAACTTAGCTGTTCTTACTCACCGAGTCCCCGCGAGTATTTTAAGCTGTCTTCCATCTTTCTTGCTGCCACCGTTCCCGAGTTACAAGTTTTTTTTAAAAGATGCTCTATATTCATGATGGGAAACTACATTTCCCATCATGCAATGCTTCTGCCTAATTGGTCCATGATGTAGCAGAGCTGATACCCACATGACACAGCAAAGTGGAGGTAGTAGAGGCGACCTAGTAAAGTAGCAGAGGCGACCCAGTGAAGAAGCAGAGGGGACCCAATGAAGTAGCAGAGGCAACCCAGAGATGTAGCAGAGGGGACCCAGTGATGTAGCAGAGGTGACTTAGTTATGTAGCAGGGGCAACCCAGTGATGTAGCAGGGTCAACCCAGTGATGTAGCAGGGTCGACCCAGTGAAGTAGCAGAGGCGACCCAGTGATGTAGCAGAGGGGACCCAGTAATCTAGAAGAGGGGACCCAGTGATCTAGCATTAGCAGTGATGTTGCGGGCGGCATGCAATGGGGGGCCAGACTGCTGTGGGTGCCGGGGATGATGTCTGGGAGGGGTGTCAGTCAGGGGAACTGTAGGCTGGTGATAGCTGCGCTTCTTGCCGGGGGGGGAGGGGGTGAGCGGCTGGACCAGACGCTGATGGTAGCTGTGCTTCTGGTCGCCCGCGGATCAACTGACTCCGTCTCGGCTGGAGGGAGGAAAAGAAGAGGAGCGTGTCGGAGTGGACCTGGAGAGAAGCAGATTCCTTTATCTGAGAAGGAGAATCAGTGCGGCAAGCTCAGGAATGGTGCAAAAACGAAAATAGAAGCATATTACAGAAGGCAAGTAAGTATGCTTCTACATTTTACTAACTAATAAAAGTTTTGAGGGGAATACCCCTTTAAGGCTTGTATTGAACGTGTCATGAGGACAGTAGTGGGCTTACTGTAGTGTCCCTGCACAGGTGTGCCACTAAGTTCTCTATGCACCTGGGCAAAATAACTCACTCAGGTTCTCAAAAAGGGGATGAAGGAAAAGTGTACTGTTTGTTTTTCCCCACTAGGTGTCACTGTCTGTATTTTCTATTTATTATGTAAAGTACAGCTGAAAGAAGCATTTGGTTCACTGTATTTGTCACGTTTGTTTTCATATCATACGTGCAGATATTTTCCCTCCCTTCTTTCTCCTATCCTAGCTCTTCTTTCTCTTGCACACACAACCCCAAAAATCACTAGTAAGTTTAGTTCACCCCTATAAAAGGAGGTCAGTTCTTGCTGGAAGGAGTTCTCTAGTTGAGTCAGTGAGAGAGCAATACACACACAGAGACAGTCCCTGCTGTAGTGAATCCAGGGCCTGGCTAAGGCCAGGATCTTTGACAGGGACCAAGAGACCTTCTCTATTTCTTTTCTGCAAGTAGCCATGGCTATTATGCAGTGCTAGTCTCCTTAGGAGGAAGGATGTCTTCTGTAGATCACCTTGTCCACACTAGGGATACTATCTACATGACACAGGGCAGCATAACGGAGTTAGGCACTGACCCCAGTTAGACAAAGCAGCAGATAATGCCTACGTATCACATTAGAATGCAATATAATGCCAAAAGCGGGAACCTCCCCAGGTCTGTCAATACAGAGTGTGAGGAGTAAGAGTTTGATAGGAGGAAAAGCGTGAGGCACCCAAGCTGTTAATTGGACAGCACATTACAGTACAATATACTGTACAATAAAAAAGTTAAGCCTTTTTCCTTCAGCTGTGCATAGAGGTGAGAGAGAGTGAGGCAACAAGTGGCACCTGTAGCTTTTACAAGGTAGCACCCCTCCCCCGCACTGGGGTGAATGTTGAGCTAAGTATGCCTTCTGTATAATATTGCACCAATATTGTGTTATTCACCTGCTGCTATATAGCATTGTACTTGAAGTCTGAACAATTTATTATAAATATAAATATTACTCAATAAATTAATCGCTTAGGAGAACACTAACATGGCACTTACCATAAAATTCAGGTTTATTTACAAAATTCCATATAAAAAGTCAAGTAGTGAAAGGAGAAAAATTTAAAGCCTCAGTCTTTTGAAGAGTGCCGCATTAGCATTTCCTTCATTATTTATTTATTTATCTGCTAAACACCATGAGAGACATTTATTAAGTCCAGCGTTTTTTGCAGTGCAGTGCCAGATTTATGTTGAGGTGCAATGCCTCTACATAAATCCTGTGTGCACCAGAGCCCCTCCATGTGAGCATGTAGTGAAACCTATGCCAGCTTAGGTTTCCTTAACTCCTGAATGTTAAATGCGGTGCAGGCAGAGGTCGCTTCTGTTATGCCCCCACCCCTGTGGCGCAAGGGTGCAGAGAGCCCACTTGCAATCTAATTTTTCACAAGACAAGCATTTGCAAAAAGATTTATGTGCAAGTGGGCCCTCTGCACCAGAAAATGGTTGTTGCGCCACATAATAAATGTCCCCCCACCTATTGATCTGCAGAGAGGGCAGAGTTGCATTTATAGGAGTTATCATGTACCTGGATTTTGCACAGTTCCTCATGGACGTCTGATGGGTAAGTTAAAGTCTATTGGTTTGGAAAGTTTAATGTGTAACTGGATTGAAAACTGGCTTAATAATCGTACCCAGAGAGTTGTGGTCAATGATTCCTACTTCAAATGGTCCCCGGTAATAAGTGGTGTACCCCAAGGGTCAGTACTGGGCCCTCTTCTGTTTAACTTGTTTATTAATGATATTGAGAATGGATTTAACAGCAATGTTTCTATCTTTGCAGATGAAACCATGCTTTGTAGTACAGTACAGTCTATGGAAGATGTGCAGATGTTACAGGATGACTTAGACACACTGAGTGTTTGGGCGTCCACGTGGCAAATGAGGTTCAATGTGGATAAATGTAAAGTTATGCACCTGGGTACTAATAACCCACATGCATCATATGTCCTGGGGGGAGTTACTCTGGGAGAGTCACTGATAGAGAAGGATCTGGGTGTACTTGTAGATAATAGACTACAGAACAGCACACAATGTCAGTCAGCTGCTTCTAAGGCCAGCAGGATATTGTCATGCATTAAAACAGGCATGGACTCTCGGGACATGGATATAATATTACCGCTTTATAAAGCCTTGGTGCGGCCTCATCTGGAGTATGCCGTCCAGTTTTGGAACCCGATTCATAAAAAGGATATTCTAGAGCTGGAGAGGGTACAAAGACGAGCAACTAAACTAATAAGGGGAATGGAGCATCTTAGTTATGAGGAGAGATTAAAAGAATTACATTTGTTTAGTCTGGAGAAGAGACGTTTAAGGGAAGATATGATTAATTTATTTAAATATATAAATGGCCCCTACAAGACATATGGGGAAAAGATCTTCCAGGTAAAACCCCCTCAAAGGACAAGGGGGCACTGCCTCCGCCTGGAGAAAAAAAGGTTCAATCTCCGGAGGCGACAAGTCTTCTTTACCATGAGAACTGTGAATCTGTGGAACAGTCTACCACAGGATCTGGTCACAGCAAAAACAGTAGAGGGCTTCAAAACCGGCCTAGACAAGTTCTTAGACCAAAATAATATAAATGCATATGTATAGAACATATCACCCCTTCCCTGTATCCATCCCCTCCTTGGTTGAACTTGATGGACATGTGTCTTTTTTCAACCGTATTAACTATGTAACTATGTAACTATCCAGGCTTAGAAAAACATGGCCGTCTTCCTCGATAAACAGCATGACTCATCTCCAGTTTGGGTGGAGTTTTGCAATTAGGCTCCATTCACTTCAATAGAACTGAGGTTTTAATTCTGAATTTATTGAATTTTCACAAAAGAAAGAAAGGATCTGCGCCTGCAATGGTGTCTGCAACAATACAATGAACAAGACAGGATATGGCGCTCACCAGCCGTCTCCTTCCCCTCTCCTGCTGGCTCCATCCCTTCACCTGCCGTCTCCTCCCCCTCTCCTGCTTCTCCGTCCCCTCACCTACGACCTCCCTCCCCCTCACCTGCCATCTCCTCTTTCCTACCGTCTCCTTCCCCTCAGCTGCCATCTCCCTCCCCTCTCTTGCGGTCTCCTCCCCTCACCTGCCATCTCCGTCCTCTCACCGTCTCCCTCCCCTCACCTGCTGTCTCCTCCCCTCACTGGCCTTCTCCTCCTCCCTCTCCTGCTGTTCCGTTCTTTAAGTTCTCATCCTGTATATTAACACCCTTGCTGTACAGCGCACTGGAATCAAGGTTTCTTTAGAAGTAAATAATAGTACAGTGGTACTCAAGATTCATCTGGATATAAAAAATTTTAGGATCCAACTTGCACCACATGGAGGAATAATATGCATGGTTTGGGTCTATTATACAGGAAGACACTTTCTAGAGCAACATAAAAAGTTTATTAATGCAAATCTAATTCCTAGGTTAAAAAGAGGGACAAAAAGGGGCAAAAAGGGACAGAGGGACAAGGGTCAAAAGTAGGGACTGTCCCTCCAAAAGAGGGGCATTTGGGAGGTATGCTGTACTGTATGTGAAGCCCCACCAGTACTAAACTCATTAGGTACAATTCACCATCCATGCTCGCAAAAATGTTCAGATACCGAGCAAAGTTTGAATTCTGAATGTTACTTCCAGGTAAATTTTCGTTTGAATACCGCGGTACTATTGTACTTCAAGACTGGGGGCCCGAAAAGTGTTTGAGAACCAAGCAAGAGTTTGAGAACCAAAGCAAACTTTCCTTGAAAATACTGTATGAGTTCTAAGCAGTTTGAGAACCGAGCAGTGTGAGAACCAGGTACCACTGTATTATATTTTTTTCCCAAATTGTAAAGTATTGAACATGAAATTTATCGACACATTTGTAGGAACGTCTTACCAGTTCTTCTAGAGTGGCCATGCCCTTATTTCTGAGACGGAGGGTTTCTCTTCCACTGGACACTTTTCCTTCACTAGCACTTTTGTTAGGTTTGCCTCTTTGCCCAATCATATCTAGGGAAACAAAATCCAAAGTTTTCTACTAATTTGATATTAAAAAATCAATAGCAGAAAAAATACAAATATGCAGAAAAAGAATACAGAAAGACGCTGCTTGTGCAATTACCCTGAGTGAGCGGTACCGTGTTTCCACGAAAATGAGACAGTGCCTTATATTAATTTTTACTCAATAACAGGCACTATGTCTTATGTCTCTCCCCCCCCCCCCCCCACCCCCCCGGGACAGGTGGCGATGTACAGCAAGACGTGCTGATGGGATGGGTGGGAGCATGCAGTGGGACGCATTGGCGAAACGTCCCGGCGGGACAGGTGGTGGCATGTGGCGTTGTGTGGTGGGACATGCGGTGGGACATTCGTCAGCATGTGGCGGGAAGGGCAACGGCATGCGGCAGGACGTGCAGAGGACGTGGGGCCATGGACCAAGCTGCATGCGGCACCAGCAGTGAAGCTCCATGAGAGGATTAGGTGAGTCCTGGGTGGCAGCAAGTGGCAACAGGCGGTCTTACTTTCAGGGGTGCCCTAGTTTAGGGTAGGTGGTGCCTAATTTTCAGGGGGATTACTTACTTTAGGCTAGAGGGTAGGGTAGTTGGGGTGTCTTATTTTAGGAGGGCACCTTATTTTGGGGGAAACACGGTAAGAGTACACTCCCCTGAGCAGGTCACTATCAAGAGCATGTTTTTAATTGTCGGGTTGAAGCCATCCACCCTCCGAGCCACTATAATGTGACTCGGTAATCCGAAAAGTACAAAGGTAGAAAGGGAAGAACAAGTGAATTTACTAGAGTAAAGCCCTCATTACAGGTGCCAATTCCTTGTCTCACAGATTCCTGAAGAAATCCTGAACACCGCATGAATGGTGCAGAACGTTTTCTTTATTTAAAATGCAACGTGTTTTGAAAACAGCTGTTTTCTTCTTCAGGAATAGTGTTAATCATACATAGCAGATGTCTTACAATAAAAGCTAGATTGATAATCTTAATCAAGTTGGATTACCACCGGTATTTTGAGTGATGTTATGGCAGTGTCCCGGAACCCATGGGTCACTGCTGGTTTTGTGTATATGTAGGTCTGCACTGAAGGTATATATGTATTTGGGTATTCTGTGGATAAAGTCGTGTAGTACTGCATTTTTACCACTAGATGTCTCCCTGTATTTCCTATACTCTGTAAAAGTGCAGATGAAGGTACCAATATAAATGGGGAACATGCTTAGGCATACGTCTCTCCTGTCTGCCACCAGCTGAGAGTTGGCTTGCTATCCAATCCCTGCAGAAGTCACCTAAAACTGATACATTTCCTGTCTCCTTATGTCCTCTCCACCAATCAGCAACCTCTAGGAAGCCTATAAGCAGGGCAGTATTTACCACTAGGCACCCGTGGTCTGGTGCCTAGGGTAGCACCTTGATGGGGGGCAGCACCAGGGAGCAAGAGGAAGGAAACAACTTTTTTTGGTTTTTATTTTTTTAGTCTCACACCTCCCGTTCAGGGGGTGTATGGTGGTTAGACTGATCAGATATCAATATTATGTTCAGAATCTAGAAAATCATGATGCTAATGGGTGAAGAAAGATGGGGCGTCTTCAGGTTTAGTGCCTAGGGCAGCAGCAGCTGTTAATATGGCCCTGCCTATAAGTAGAGGTGGAGTGGGCAATGTGCTCAGAATAGTTTTGGGCTAGACCAGTGTAGGGATGTCAAGATACCAGAATTTTGAGTTTGATACTGATACCACCTTTTTTCATTTTGACACTCGATAACAAAGTCAGAATAAACCGCTTAAAAATTCAAATATAGGGGGAAATTTATCCAACATGGTGTAAAGTAAAACAGGCTCAGTTGCCCCTAACAACCAATCAGATTCCACATTTTATTTTCCAAAGAGTCTGTGAGGAATGAAAGGTGGAATCTGATTGGTTGCTATGGGCAACTGAGCTAGTTTCACTTTACACCATGTTTGATAAATCTCCCCCATAATGACCCCCTACCCCAGACTGTGGATATAATGTCCACTGCCCAGACTGTGGCTATAATCTTTATTGCCCAGACTGCTGATATAATTCCCCTCCAAAACTGCTTTTACACTGTTACTCTATAATCAGACATTTTATCTATATTCTTAAGGTCTGTTCATTACAGTGTTACATTATGGACCTTTTATTTTATTTTACCACCAGAAAGAAAAACTTAAAATTACCCCACTTACACATTTCTTTTATTTTTCAGCCTTTGGGGCTGTGTGAGGGCTGTGTGAGCGATCGCTAAGTGCCGGCTATTTGAAGTTGGCACTGCTGTGAGTGGAGGGTGGGCTGGCTGAGAAGGAGCCTGGGACCGCTAATAAGGCATTTAGATCCAGCTGTTGAAGTTGACAGGTGCATTTAAATGCCTTTTTTCCCCCCATACCAGGTGGTTTAGTGGCGGAATTACCCCCAGCGTCACGATCGTGGAGGAGCGGTCCCTGCTTCCTGTTTGGCCAAGGGTCTGCGTCGTAATGGTGCTGATCCCAGCTCAGCAATCTATTGTTCTTGGCTGCAGCAGTCGAGAGCAATAGATCACCGGTCTAATTGATGTATGTACTGCATAGATCTCAATGAGAGATTGACTGGTTAGTGTGTAACACTAGTTAGTGGGTAAAAAAAAAAAAATATATATATATATATATATATATATATATATATATATATATATATATAAATCCCCTCCCATAATAACGTAATAAATCTGAATCACCCCTCTTTTTTTATAAATATAATAAATAAATAAAAAAATAAACATGTTTTCTATCACCGCGTGCGTAATCGCCCGAACTATTAAGTTATCTCATTCCTGATCTCGCACGGTTAACTACTTTAAAGTGTCACTGTTGTTTAATTATTATTTTTTTTTTGCAGAAATCAATAGTACAGGCGATTTTAATTGTAATTGGGCTTATTAGCCGAAAAATTCATTTTTATCATGAAAAAGCAGTTTAAAGCTCTCCCCCCCTGTCTTCATTGTTCTCTATGGAGAGGGGAGGTGTGGAGGGAGATGAGGCACCAAAACAGGACAACTATGGGGACAGAGCAAGGGGGGAGAATATTACTATGGGGACAGAGCACAGGGGGCATTACTACTATGGGGACAGAGCACAGGGGCATTATTACTATGGGGATAGAGCACATGGGGAGATTATTGCTATGGGGACAGAGCACACAGGGAGATTATTACTATGGGGACAGAGCACAGGGAATTATTACTATGGGTACAGAGCATGGAGGGAGAGTATTACTATGGGGACAGAGCACAGGGGGCATTATTACTAAGGGGACAGAGCATAGAGGGCATTATTACTATGAGGACAGAGCACAGGGGGCATTATTACTATTGGGAAAGAGCACAGGGGGCATTATTACCATGAGGACAGAGCACAGGGGGCATTATTACTATGAGGACAGAGCACAGGGGGCATTATTACCATGGGGACAGAGCACAGGGGGCATTATTACTATGGGGACAGAGCACAGGGGGCATTATTACTAT
Source organism: Dendropsophus ebraccatus (assembly GCF_027789765.1). Taxonomy (NCBI): domain Eukaryota; kingdom Metazoa; phylum Chordata; class Amphibia; order Anura; family Hylidae; genus Dendropsophus; species Dendropsophus ebraccatus. The sequence goes on along the minus strand of NC_091460.1, from coordinate 91,204,407 downwards.
ATGGAGGGCACAGCAGGAGGCTTTATTACTTTATGAAAGGCACAGCAGGAAAAAGGGCATTATAACTATATGAGGGTACAGCAGGGGATCCTACATTCAGGGTGCAAACCACATACCTACTGACTTTACTGCACAGGACATGCACATGCTGGTAAAGTGCGGAGCCTGAGATGTTTGTTTGGCAGGTTCAGAAGAGATGAATTGTTGCTGCAAGAAGTCATCATGGTGGTCTGGGCCAGATGGAGAGGAAAATGAAAGTGATGCCTCAGATCAAAGAAGACGTCACCCGCATAGCTCCCAACCATGCCGGATCCGGCGAGACAGTCACGATTTTGGGGTACTGTCCTGCCTTCCCGGAACACCCAGTGTCCCGCTTCACTCCTGCTGTCACTGCTTTGTTTAGTAGTGACATGGAAGAAGCGCAGCTCCTAAGGCTACACCAGCCTGCCACCGGGATCCCCCCAGACTTACCCAGCACCAGGTAAGTTAACTTCCTGCCCGAACTGTTAATTAAAGGGGTTATCCAGCGCTACAAAAACATGGCCACTTTTCCCCCTCTCTTGTCTCCAGTTCAGGTGTGGTTTGCAATTAAGCTCTATTTACTTCAATGGAACTTGAACTTGAAGTTCCAAACCCACCCAATCTGGAAACAAGAGAGGGGAAAAAGTGGCCATGTTTTTGAAGCGCTGGATAACCCCTTTAACATCATTGCAGTCGATGGTGCAACAATGTTAATAAAAAAAATTTGTATCAGGAAAGAAAAAGGAAAGTACTGAACCAGCACACCCGAAATAATATATCAAAAATATGTTTATTAGAGTACAGACACAAAACATAAAAACACTTAAAAACATGTAAACATAATACGCTGCACTAGAACCACTGTCCACAAGATGGCAGTAGTAAACTGCCTGAATCCCATAAATAAGGAAAAACAATATGATAACTACTGTATGTAGAGGCAAAGTTCAGGTAGTGCAAGATAATGTGTCAAAAGTGCATGATAAACTGCCACTTCCCTCTACAAACAGAAAAGGAGGGCCCGAGTACAAAAATATGCAATAGTCAAAAGGACTAGTCTATACAACCTGTACTCCGGCCAATATGAAATGGACAGATGGAGGAGAACCGCCCAACGCGTTGCGTCGCACAGTGCGACTTCATCAGGGACAACAATGTGATGCTCTGTACTGTCTTATATACCTGTATACCTGCTTACAATAAGCGTCACCTGATGCCGCCAATCTACTGCTCCGCGCGGACCAGAAGTGCCCTCTGAACTATGCTGACGTATCGCGCATGCACACTAGGACATTTGTCCGTAGTTTTATAATAACAGAAGTATACTATACATACATGGATCCATTATCAGAAGGGTACTATGCGGCTGTATTTGTGTCAGTCTTATAATACTATAATATAAATCCATGTTGTGCGCACGCGCGCCGAATAGGGCTACTGAGTGAAAGCTACTAGTGCCGTCCAAAATGCCGCGCATGCGCATAATAAGCCTAGCGGACGGAAAGGAGATATGCCTAAGATAATAGATCTAACTATGTGTCTGCGCATGCGCAAATAGCCAGACAGTAGCCATATTGCTCATAAAGCTTGATTCATGTATATTATATATCAATTCCAGTTCAATGTTATAAAAATATATTGGGAGCTTATGCAGCATGCATACACATGATAGTTAATAACCATAAATTTCTTTCAAATTTCACTATATCAAAACTATAAAGAAGAAACCTTAGTGATCCAACTTGTAAATTAATAAATAAATAAATAAATAAATAAGTAAATATGTACAGTGACTACATTAATAAATGTACATTATTAATGTAGTCACTGTACATATTTACTTTATTTATTTATTAATTTACAAGTTGGATCACTAAGGTTTCTTCGTTATAGTCTATAGCTACTGTCTGGCTATTTGCGCATGCGCAGACACATAGTTAGATCTATTATCTTAGGCATATCTCCTATCCGTCCGCTAGGCTTATTATGCGCATGCACGGCATTATGGACGGCACTAGTAGCTTTCACTCAATAGCCCTATTCGGCGCGCGTGCGCACAACATGGATTTATATTATAGTATTATAAGACTGACACAAATACAGCCGCATAGTACCCTTCCTATAATGGATTCATGTATGTATAGTATACTTCTGTTATTATAAAACTACGGACAAATGTCCTTGTGCGCATGCGCGATACGTCAGCATAGTTCAGAGGGCACTTCTGGTCCGCGCGGAGCAGTAGATTGGCGGCATCAGGTGACGCTTATTGTAAACAGGTATACAGGTATATAAGACAGTACAGAGCATCAGATTGTTGCCCCTGATGAAGTCGCACTGTGCGACGCAACGCGTTGGGCGGTTCTCCTCCATCTGTCCATCTCATATTGGCCAGAGTACAGGTTGTATAGACTAGTCCTTTTGACTATTGCATACTTTTGTACTCGGGCCCTCCTTTTCTGTTTGTAGAGGGAAGTGGCAGTTTATCATGCACTTTTGACACATTATCTTGCACTACCTGAACTTTGCCTCTACATACAGTAGTTATCATATTGTTTTTCCTTATTTATGGGATTCAGGCAGTTTACTACTGCCATCTTGTGGACAGTGGTTCTAGTGCAGCTTATTGTGGTGTGCACTATGTTTACATGTTTTTAAGTGTTTTTATGTTTTGTGTCTGTACTCTAATAAACATATTTTTGATATATTATTTCGGGTGTGCTGGTTCAGTACTTTACTTTTTCTTTCCTGATACATTGTTCAGTATTTAGTACTGTAGCATCCCCTCAATTTTTATTACTGTGGTGCCCTCCTCTTTTCTAGACTAATAAAAATTTTTTGTCAATTTTGCCGGGTCAGAGCATCATCACTCAGCTAGTGGTCGGGAACGAGTGGGGCAGTGGGGGTGGCTGCTCCAAGGCCTATAAGGACAGGGTGCCCACTGAAGTCCCCAGTGGCCTCAGCACCCGGCAAGTGCAGACCGCAACCAGGGAAGGAGGGGGTGGTGATTGTTGGTGTCTCTTAGTGAAAGTAGCGAGGTCACTCAGAAGCTGCAGTCCCTGCATCATTGCTGGAGCAGCAGCAGAACTGGTGGCAACAGTAAAACAACCCCTTGCGATGGGGGGTTGGGTGAGTGGGTGGCTGATAGTCAGGGTCGTCTTAACAAAACTATGGGTCCCTGGGCACAGTTGTGGACTCGGCCCCCCCGACCCAAGATCAAGTCCCCGCATCCCCCTCCCCCTGACCCTCTAACCTCAAAAAACATACTTACCTCAAACATTGCTCCCCAGCTAAGTCTTCTTCCTTTAGGAGCTCTGGTACCCAGCAGCTGCGGTGGCTCCTGGATCCTCAGCGGCACTTCCAGGAAGTGACGTCAGTCGCCGAAAGGGACGTCAGGGAAGCAGACGTGCCTGCGCGCGGCACGTCTGCTAGGAATTTAAAAGTCAGTGGTCCATAAGCATGGGCGTAGCTAATGTCTCCTGGGCCCTGGAGCAAAAGGTCAACCTGCCCCCCCCCCTTCCTCGACCAAGCGATGCTATTTGTGTGTGTGTGTGTGTGTGTATATATATATATATATATATATATATATATATATATATATATATATGTCAAGACTGATATTACCAATAATACCAGTATATAGGAAATATTGTCACCATACATATTACCCCTATACTGTCACTAACCAAACCCTGAATACTGAGACCAATATTGCCAATAATATCAGTACACAAGGGGGAAATATAACCATCACACCACAACTACTGCCATCACCATAATTTTGTTACTGACCAAATCCAGTATACTAAATCCAATAAAACACAGTACCAGATTACAAGTAACAAATAACACCACCACATACTGACTAACACTACCACATACTGACTAACACCACCACTGCTACTGAATAATCCACTGTACACAAATCACCTCATCCAGTCATATAGAGGTGGATGCAGCTACACACAGGTTCTCTACTCCATATACATCACAGTGAAGCTATATTTAGTGACTCACAGGGGACGTCTTCTCTGATCTGAGTTCTTCCCTTTTCATCTTCTCCATCTGCCCTGGGCCGTCATGAAAACTTCTCCGAGCCAAGAATCCACAGAATCTGCCAGACATACATATTAGGCTCCTCACACTGGCACCATCCTCATCTCTATACACCATGCCCCCCTGTGTTGTCACCCAGATAGATGGCCCCCCATGTTATCCCCCTTATAGATGCCCCCCGTATCCCCTTATAGATGGGTCCCCCCTGTATCCCCCTTATAGATGGGTCCCCTCCTGTATCCCCCTTATAGATGGGTCCCCCCTGTATCCCCCTTATAGATGGGTCCCCTCCTGTATCCCCCTTATAGATGGGTCCCCCCTTAATCCCCCTTATAGATGGGTCCCCTCTTGTTTCCCCCTTATAGATGGGTCCCTCCTGTATCCCCCTTATAGATGGGTCCCCCCCTGTATCCCCCTTATAGATGGGTCCCTCCTGTATCCCCCCTTATAGATGGGTCCCCCCTGTATCCCCCCTTATAGATGGGTCCCCCCCTGTATCCCCCTTATAGATGGGTCCCCCCCCTGTATCCCCCTTATAGATGGGCCCCCCCTGTATCCCCCCTTATAGATGGGTCCCTCCTGTATCCCCCCTTATAGATGGTTCCCCCCTGTATCCCCCCTTATAGATGGGTCCCCCCCTGTATCCCCCCTTATAGATGGGTCCCCCATGTCTATGAAAAAAAAACAACACATCTCACCTGACAACTCGCTCCCCCACCGTGTCTCTCTCCTCCTGCAGTCCGCTCTGGCTGTCAGCTGACGCGCGGCTCCCGGCTCTGCACGCTCCCGTCCCCGGCAGCACATACATCAGTGAGCTCTGTGCGCACCGGGGATGTTACTTCCGGCACGGGGGCGCTTATTATCGACGCACCCTGCACCGGAAGTACTTCCCTAGCGCGGAGCCGGGAGCCGCGCATCAGCCGGGGGCCCGTCACAAGGGGGAATGGGAGGTCCCCCCTTTGCGGGTCCCCCCTTTGGTAGCGGCCAGGTCGCGGCCCATAAGTGTGTGTTTGGGGGCTCTTTCCCTTTCTGCAGGGTAGGCGACTGCCACTGGGGCCCCCCATGAGTTATAGGGAAAGACGGCCCTGGGGATAGTCAAACAAGATTAAGGTGGTCATCCAGCTTTCCAAGCATTGGGGGGGGCATGTAGTCACTTTCCCCTGGTAGAAGCCTCTCATGTAGCCATTTCCCCCTGGTAGTAAGCCCTCCATGTAGCCATTGTCCCCTAGTAGTAATACCACCCCCTCCCCCTCAGGTAGCCATTGTCTCCCTTTCTGGTAGCACCCCCCCCACACACTCTTATGTAGCCATTGCCCCCCTCTGGTAGTAAGCCCCCTCCCCCTCAGGTAGTCATTGTCTCCTGTCCTGTTAGTAAGACCCCCATGTAGTCATTGTACCCTGTAGGAAGCATTACCCCCTCCCATGTAGCCACTGTCCCCTTGTAGTAGCTTCCCATGTAGCCATTGCCCCCTGGTAGAAATCCTCCCTCCTATGTAGCCATTGCCCACTGGTAGGAAACCCTCCCCCCTTGCATGTATGCATTGCCCCTAGGTAGTAAGCCCCCCCTCCCCCCATGTAGCTTCTGTCCCCTCATGTAGTAGCCCCCTCATGTAACTATTGCACCCGGGTAGTAAGCCCTCCCCCAGGTGGCCATAGCACCCATGTAGTAAGCCCTCTGCCCTTCAGGTAGCCATTGTCCTCTGGTAGGCAGTCCTCCTCTCTCCCATGTGGACAATGCCCCTTGTACAGTAAAAAAAAAAAAAATCCCTATACTCACCTCTGTGGCTGGGTTCCTCTGTCCTCCCTGCATTGCGTGCACGAGTCACTCGTGCGCCAGAGCTATGGGGGACAAAGCAGCCTCTTGTCACCGCAGGCATAATGATGCCTTCGGCCACAAGAGTTTTAGCAGAACAGGAAGCCAATGGCTCAGCTTTGTCAGTGTCACTGTGAGCACTCCTGATAAGCGCTCACAGTGACACTGACAAAGCTGAGCCATTGGCTTCCAGTTGGCCCCTGTCAGCAGCCGGCAGCAGCTCCCGATAGCGACACTGGTGCAAGTGAGGGCTAGGCTTGGGGGGGTTAGCGGGACACATGGGGGCTGTCCTGGGATGGCTGGACATCACCCCAAAATCAGGACTGTCCTGCCAGATCCAGGACAATTGAGAGATATGCTAATGTGCTACAACATTTACAGTCTAAACCCCTGTTGGACAAACTGTGGAACTGCAGGCATCTATTACAGTATGTATCAAAGCATGGTAGGAACATGGGGCATGAGAAAAACATGAGAAAAAGATTTCTCCTCTTTTTAAATCCATTCCTGGCTTTGGCTTCAGTAATCTGTCAGATGTCTTTGTGTGTAAGATCGAATATGAACATGACAGGCAGGGCCGGACTGGGACTGAAAATCAGCCCTGGCACTCACACTCCTCCAGCCCACATACCATATCACACTTAGGTCGTGTTGTGTTGTGTTGTATTGCAACTCATTTTTATTTACAGAAATGGTGCCAAGTCTATCTATCTATCTATCTATCTATCTCCTATCTATCTATCTATCTATCTATCTATCTATCTATCTCCTATCTATCTATCTATCTATCTATCTCCTATCTATCTATCTATCTATCTATCTATCTATCTATCTATCTATCTATCTATCTCCTATCTATCTATCTATCTCCTATCTATCTATCTATCTATCTATCTATCTTCTATCTATCTATCTATCTATCTATCTATTATGCAACAACAGGTTACAGCAGTGATAATATATATAAGTAGGGTCCTAGGGAAATTTTTAGCATATGTAAAATAATATTACACATTTCCTGTATAATGTTAGCACTGGTACCAGTATACAGGAAGCGAATATCATCATTACTGTTACTGGCCAATCTATTATAAAGAGACTGATACTACCATTATTACAGTATACAAGTAAAAGATAATATCTCAACCACCATCATCACTACAACATGACTAATACCAATATACTGTCACTGAATAAAATCCACTACACGAACACAAGTATTACCAATAAAATGAGTATACACAGGACAGATAATACCAGCACACCATGACCACTGCCGTCATCACCATACAGTGACTGGATAATACTGCTGTACTGTCTATTAATATTCCCTTTATACCATCAATATATAAAATGCAATATTCTACCTCAGCATTGACTAGAGATGAAGTTCAGAGCATTTGGGTTCATGTGAACCTAAACTTACTGTAAGGTCTCTCATCTCTAGCAGTGACCAAATAGAGGTAGAGATCCAGCTATACAAAGGATCTACAGATCTTAAGAGTACGTTCACACATACAGGATCTGCAGCAGATTTGATGCTGCAGATAGCTTTGTTACTCAATGACGGCACCAAGCATCAAATCTGCTGCAGATCCTGTACGTGTGAATGCACCCAAAAAGTGATTATGCACGATTGTGCAGTTACATCCAGTGACTTACAAGAGGCGTCTTCCTACATGAATCATAAGTGACTTTTTGGTAGTCAAAGTTGTCTGTTTTTTATTTTCTTTCCATCTGGCTCAGCCCATCATGAAGATTTCTCCAGCCATGACTCGTCTCCCCAGAATCTGCGAGACAAACACTTTAGGCTCCATGCTCCAGCATCATCCTAACCTTATACCTCATCATAACCTTATATTCCCCATTGCTTTACACAGTAACAGTGCCCCCTCTGTGCTCCTACATAAGCAGTCAGGCCCAATATGTGCCTCCAAATAGTAGTCAGGCATATAGCCCCCCACACATAATATAGATGCCCTGTGCAGTCCCACATAATATAGGCCCCCCCACATAGTATAGCCCTTCCTCCTGTGTAGCGCCCATAGTATAAACCCCTTTTGTAGCCCCCACATAGTATAGCCACAACATATTATTCCCCCCTTCTTGTATCCCATCCCCCAAATAGTATAGGTCTCTGTGTAGACAGCCCCCACATAGTATAGTCACAACATACAGGGATGTCACTCAGTATATGCACAGTGTACAGGGATGTCACTCAGTATATGCACAGTATACGGGGATGTCACTCAGTATATGCACAGTATACAGGGATGTCACTCAGTATATGCACAGTATACGGGGATGTCACTCACTATACGCACAGTATACGGGGATGTCACTCACTATACGCACAGTATACAGGGATGTCACTCACTATATGCACAGTATACGGGGATGTCACTCACTATATGCACAGTATAAAGGGATGTCACTCACTATATGCACAGTATACAGGGATGTCACTCACTATACGCACAGTATACGGGGATGTCACTCACTATACGCACAGTATAAAGGGATGTCACTCACTATATGCACAGTATACAGGGATGCCACTCACTATACGCACAGTATACAGGGATGTTACTCAGTATATGCACAGTATACAGGGATGTCACTCAGTATATGCACAGTATACAGGGATGCCACTCAGTATATGCACAGTATACAGGGATGTCACTCAGTATATGCACAGTATACAGGGATGTCACTCAGTATATGCACAGTATACAGGGATGCCACTCAGTATATGCACAGTATACGGGGATGTCACTCAGTATATGCACAGTATACGGGGATGTCACTCAGTATATGCACAGTATACAGGGATGCCTCTCACTATAAGCACAGTATACGGGGATGTCACTCAGTATCTGCACAGTATACAGGGATGTTACTCAGTATATGCACAGTATACGGAGATGTCACTCAGTATATGCACAGTATACGGGGATGTCACTCACTATATGCACAGTATACAGGGATGTCACTCACTATATGCACAGTATACGGGGATGTCACTCACTATATGCACGGTATACGGGGATGTCACTCACTATATGCACGGTATACGGGGATGTCACTCACTATATGCACAGTATACAGGGATGTCCACAGCTCCAAGTAAAATGTAAAGTCTTTATTTAGAAATCCTCTTAAAATCCAAACATAACAATAAAAAACACGCCGACGCGTTTCAGGACACTGGTCCCTTAATTATGGCAAATTTATACTGAATATTACAAGCTTTTATAAGAGGATATGACCAGTATGTTACAAGGGATACGCCCCCCAAAAGGGAGGAGAAAAACATCACATGATGCTAACAGGTGTGTGCTAATAGTTGAATTAAACACATTTATACAACTTATATACAATATAAATATATACAAGAGTAAATTACAAATGCCAAAAAAAAAAAAAAAATTACAAATGCAAAAAAAAAAAAAAAGATCCTTAGTGATAACACTACGTATAAAACCTTACCATTTAACCCTACGGATGTTGTGTCCCGTAAACTTACTGGGGTCTTGGATGTGGGCTTGGAGGCTGGGTTTTTGGACCAAAAACTGGTAGATTTTCTTTTTGTTAAAAATCCTTTGGTCCCCATTTTCCATGCCCTACCCAAGACCCACAAACAGACGTTTCCACCACCCCTGCGACCCATTGTTTCAGGAGTGGGCTCTGTATTGGAACATCTATGTGCTTGGGTTGACGACTTACTCCAGCCCCTCGTGAAAAGGACAAATGGTTACATTAGAGACAGTAAAAGCTTACTAGCGATAGTGGAGTCTCTTCCGTGCCCTGAGGGATGTAGTTTTCTTTCCTGTGACGTTGCTGCCCTTTACCCAAGTATTCCCCACGATAAGGCCCTTCTAGCTTTACGCTATCATATGCAAAAATACAGTAATTACAGTCAGGGCCTCCAAGAGTATATTATTTATGTGGTGGAATTTTTGCTTTCTCACAATTTTTTTCGTTTTGGTGATCAGTTTTATGTTCAGATTGTCGGCTGCCCTATGGGAGCTAAATTCTCCCCTTCTTTAGCCAATCTGTACATGTCCTACTGGGAGGAGGTCGTCATATACAATACCAACAATCCCTTTCTACAGTATATCTCCTGGTACGGGAGGTATATAGACGACCTCCTCCTAGTGTGGACAGGTACGGCTGGTGATGCTCATGATTTTGTTACATTCCTTAATACCAACAGTTTGAATTTAAAGTTCACTTTTCAGTTTGATTCAGAAAAAATGTCTTTTTTGGATGTTCTGTTGTTTTTTCAGGGAGGTAAGATACACAGTAGCCTATATCGCAAACCCAGTGCGGGCAATGGCCTTCTGCATGCATCTAGCCACCATCCACCCCATGTTGTTGAAAATTTACCAATTGGGGAATTTATAAGGACCATTCGGAGTTGTTCCGATCGTTCCTTATATGATTCAGCCTGTAGGGATCTTACGTATCGCCTCAAGTCCAGGGGTTACACCATGTCTACTATTAATAGAGCTAAAGCCAAAGCTGAGAAAAACACCAGATGGTTTCACTTACAGGATAGAGCTACACGCAGTAAACACCTCTCTAGCCCTTCCCATAACATGCCCTCCTTGGTATTTTCTACACCATTTAGCCCACAATATAAAACTATTTGCAACATTGTTCGTAAATATATACCTTTGTTATATCAGGATGCTACATGCGAAACCATTCTATCTACAGGGATTAAATGTGTAGCTCGTAGAGGGGTTACTTTGGGCAATGTACTTTCGCCGAGTGTACTTCCAGAGAACAAGCCAGTCAGCCAAACATGGTTACATATTCTAGGCTGCCATAAGTGTGCTTTATCTCGTTGTCCCTTATGTCGTTTTATTACTAATCAGTCTGTTTTTTGTTCTATTGCAACCGGCATTTCTTACCCTATTAAATCCTATCTCAATTGCAATTCTACCTTTGTGATCTATCTGGCGGAATGTAGACAATGTCGATTGCAATATGTGGGTTCCACAAAACGTAAGCTAAAAACCAGATTTGCTGAACATCTTTCTGATGCGGTTTCTGTACGTACTCGCACATCCAGCAAGTCTATGTCTGGTTTGTCCAAGCATTTTGCTGAAGTGCATGGGGGCGTGTGCAGTAGTCTGTCCATGTGTGCTATCGAGCAAGTCCATCCACCCTTGAGAGGTGGGGACCTTGTTCACACACTGAGAAAGCGAGGGGCGTTTTGGATTTTGCGGTTATGTACACGCATTCCCCAGGGTCTTAATTACAGAAATGATCTCTCCTTCATTTATTAGACCACTTTTTTTTTTTTTTTTGGCATTTGTAATTTACTCTTGTATATATTTATATTGTACATAAGTTGTATAAATGTGTTTAATTCAACTATTAGCACACACCTGTTAGCATCATGTGATGTTTTTCTCCTCCCTTTTGGGGGGCGTATCCCTTGTAACATACTGGTCATATCCTCTTATAAAAGCTTGTAATATTCAGTATAAATTTGTCATGATTAAGGGACCAGTGTCCTGAAACGCGTCAGCGTGTTTTTTATTGTTATGTTTGGATTTTAAGAGGATTTCTAAATAAAGACTTTACATTTTACTTGGAGCTGTGGACTTCCACTTTTTACCTATTGCCACCGGAAAATGGCCCGGATCTCTGTTTCCTTCCACCTGCTCCAGACGTAATTGAGGACCAGCACCACTGACTATTGCACACATGGTGAGCTGATTTGCCTTTCTACATACAGGGATGTCACTCAGTATATGCACAGTATACAGGGATGTCACTCAGTATATGCACAGTATACGGGGATGTCACTCACTATATGCACAGTATACGGGGATGCCTCTCACTATATGCACAGTATACGGGGATGTCACTCAGTATATGCACAGTATACGGGGAGGTCACTCAGTATATGCACAGTATACAGGGATGTCACTCAGTATATGCACAGTATACAGGGATGTCACTCAGTATATGCACAGTATATAGGGACGTCACTCACTGTGTAGCCAGCCCCCACATAGTTCCCTCCCCGATAGTATAGCCATAACATATTATCCCCCCCCCCCGTAGCCCCCCACATAGTATAGGTCCCTGTGCAGCCAGCCCCCAAATCACAACATATTATCCCCCCCCCCTCTGTAGCCCCCCACATGGCATTTCCCCCTGTACAGACCCCACATTGTATACAACCCCCTCTGTAACCCCATGTTATAGGCCCCAAGTGAAGCTCCCACTGTGTAGGAGCATTCATGTAAAAAACAAAGAAACAAAAGTATACTCACCTCCGGTGGATCCAGCAGGTCCTCTCTGGTCCGGTGCTGTTAGCTGCTTACATATTCTGTTACCAGCAGCCCGATGCAGCCTGGCCCCGGAGGCTCACAGCTCCAGCCCCGCGGCGCCTGCATCTCTCTCCCCTCCTGCTCGTCGGCAGACTTGTGACGTCATCCGTTGCTGCCCGCCCGAGCAGGAGAGGAGAGATATGCAGGTGCCGCGGGGCTGGAGCTGTGAGCCTCCGGGGCCGGGCTGCATCGGGCTGCCGGTAACAGAATATGTAAGCAGCTAACAGCGGCAGATGCAGGGCGGCCACAAAAAGTTCTTACGGCCGCGGGGGCTGGGGGGGTGTGAGCACGTGGTGGCCGGTGGTTTACTTAGCAGGGGGGCTGGTCGGCGGCCCTCCGACTGATAATCTGAGCAGCCCAGCGGGCATTTGCCCGGCCTGCCAGATTATCAGTCCGGGCCTGATGACAGGTAGCATGGGCATAGCATAGTTTAAAAGTTATTTCCCCACACTCCCATCCCCCCAACCCGATTACCGCCCTAACCTCCCTTTCTCTCCCCCATAATGCAGTCCGGCACCTCTCATATCCCGAGCTTCTTAGTGCTCTCAACCTTACCCGGATTCCTGCTACAACCAGGGTAATTATCCCCCCTACCACACACACTGACTCCATATGTCATCCACTCTGGTCATTTAACCCATCCTTATCCATGTTTATTACAGCAGACGCCACACTGCCCTATCCACCCTCCACTGAATCCAATGCTGTAGTCCCATCCACATTCAAACCCTTTTTATTACATCATGTTCTTGTCCTTTTTCTCCCCCTCTATCTTTCATGTGTCTATCTTGTTCCTACTGTCAGAACTAACTACGACTTGTTAGTTTATACCATTATGTGCACTGCTGTCATACCACTCTGATGTATATATACCATTATGCATTTGATAAGATTCCATGAGGATCGTCCCCAGCACCCCTGCCCTTTACCCTAACTTTGTTTTTTTGTTCTTTGTGCAATAACGCTTGATGCGATTATGCTCTTGATTTCCTCTTGATTTGTGTGTAAACTCACCATAAGCGTATTTATCTTTGAGTATCATCCGACCACTGGATGGTTTCAATGGTTGTGCTTAACATTTTATACATTTATTAATTATTATATGTTCATTAATTAATCTTTTATATAGGAGTATGAATTATGTTTAAGGGAATAATAAAAATTTGTGCAATCACATTCCAAGACATGTTGGAATCATATATATTGTTATTCCACATAAAGATAGGGTAAGCGGTCTTTTATTGGAGATGGAAGTCTTGTCCAAGGATGCAAGAAGGATGCAAGAAGACTAAAGGTTCCCTTATACACCTTATACATTTGTCAGCTGTACCCACTACTCAAAGCAGGTTTGGCTGCCGTTGTAACAGGCCAGAGTATACCCCCAGCCCAGACTATACCCAGTGTTAAAATGGCCTAGGCTAGATTATACCCCAGGTATATTTTGGCCTAGGCTATTTTATACCGCGGGGTATATTTCGGCCTAGGCCAATTCATACCCCCTCAGGCCATTTTATACCCCCATGAAATCAGCATCAGTGAGTGATAGACACAAGAAATACTTAATTTTTCAACATTTTATTGGGGATTCGGCTTTGTCTGCTGAGCTTAGTGAGAAGCTACTGATGTAAATCTTAAAAATCTAAACACATAGGAGGAGATTTATCAAACATGGTGTAAAGTGAAACTGGCTCAGTTGCCCCTAGCAACCAATCAGATTACACCTTTCATTCCTCACAGACTCTTTGGCAGTTTCACTTTACACCATGTTTGATATATCTCCCCCATATGGGACATTTATCATTGTTTTTTTTTTTTTTGGCTAAGGAGATTTTGTGCACTTCATAAATACCTGTCCAACACTTATTAAGGGTTTTGCGCTATTTTACATCAGTTTTCAATGCCTGCACCGTTTTTCAATGTATGCAAGGGGGAGGGGGGTTGTTCTATTAACTAGTTTTCATTAGATTTGTCAAGTGCAAATTTTCATTTTTTTGAGCAAAATCCAACCCTAGCGTAGCTTTGTAGCCAAGCTTTTTTAGATTGGGTTAATTGGGTGTTAATGCAGTCCTGTTTTTTTCCCATTAGTTTTTTGCAAAATGGATGAGAAAAAAGGAAGCGTTTGTGTGCCTCCATTTTGATCAGTTTTTCCATTTGGGTAGCTTCCCACGTACCGGATCCGCAGCGGATTTCACTGTACTGTAAAGCTGAATGGGTCCCATACACGCAGCAGATCCACTGCGTGTATGGGACCCGGCCCTTTTAACCCCCCTGCCGCCGGCCATCCGCCCGCAGTCCCAGACTCTTTAACCCCCCGCCGCCAGCCGCCCACTCGCAGCCCTCAGCCCCGGCCCCGAGCATACATTACCTGCTCAGCGCCACGGCTGTGTGTGACGCTCTCGGCTCCCCTCATTCCCCATCAGCCAATCAGGCAGCACTGATTGGCTGATGGGGAGTGAGGGGAGCCAGGAGCGTCGCACACAGCTGCAGCGCCAAACAGGTAATGTATGCTCGGGGCCGGGGCTGAGGGCTGCGGGTGGGCGGCAGAGGGGTTAAAGGGGCCGGGTCCCATAAACACCGAATTTATGATCCGCTGCGTGTATGGGACCCATTCAGCTTTACAGTACAGGATCCGCAGCGGATCTCGGTGCAAACTCGCAAATCCACTGCGCATCCGGTACGTGTGAAGCTACCATTAATCAGTTTTTCCATTCCATAATAAAACACAGATAAAAATGCATCCTTTTTTTAGCGTACACAAGTACTATGGTTGACCGCATTTTTGTGTACACTAAAAAAATGCGTTTTGATCCGTTTTTCAATCCATTTTTTTTTTTTTTGCAAAAAAGGATGGAAAAAACGGAGTGCAAAAAAGCCATAAATTGTGCAATAAATTTTGCAAGATGTATCAAGGCACTTGCGTCTAATGATGATTTTTGTGCACAGCCCACAGTTACGGCTTAAAGCATAACTGTCATGTGTTTTTTTTCTTTGCAGTATAAGCGATTTTAAGAAACTCTGTAATAGGTTTTATTAGCCAAAAAAGCCTCTTTCTGTACTCAAAAAGCAATTTCACAGCCTCCCCCCCCCCCTCACTTCTTATCTCTGCATTATCAGGCAAACACGTCTTCATTACAGAGAAGCCAGTGAAGACGGGTTCTGCTCTCTCCATTCTATCCCTATGAAGGGGGGAGGGGCCGAGGGAGATGAGGGATTAGGAAAAGTAGACATGAAGGTCAGTTGTTTGTAGACTGGGCACCTAAAACGCTGGATTCAGGGGTCAGAAAGGTCAGTGCTTATCTTTGGAACTTACTGAGAGAAGATTGCAGGGTGTTGTGCTGTGCAAGACTGATATTTCTCTCCTCCGTGCTCACTCACTCCTCTCAGCCCCTCCCCTCTCCATAGCCACATTATGGACACAGAAATCCTACTTCTTCTGAAGTGACAGGGGAGCTAGAAAAACTGCTTTTTCAGTACAGAAGGAAACTCTTTTGGTTAATAAAACCTATTACAGAGTTTCTTAAAATCGCTTGTACTATAGATATTTATTGTTTTCAGAAAAATGACCCTGAAATGACAGTTACGCTTTAAATAGTGCAGATGATGCAGTGATGGGACAGTGCCACCTACTTTCAGTTCAATGTAAGCACTGTAATGTATTTCTCAACAAGAGGAAGCAGCTGTGTGTCCGAGTATGATAAAAAAAATAAAAATTAAAAAAAAATCTGTTACACTCCCTAGTATAGAATATATCCCCTGGGGTATACTGTGGCCTGGGTCAGAGCTGAGAAAAACCAGTGACATAATAACTTGGAGGGATATAGTCTGGCCTGGTTTTACACCCTCATATATAGAGTTTATCTCCCGGGGTATATTGTGGCATGGGCTAGACTATATCCAGGTTTATAGTATGGCCTAGGCTATATTACACCCCTAGGTATGAAAATATATACTGTGGCCTGGGCCAGGGGTGAGAAAACCAGTGAAGTAATAACAGTATGGCCTTCAGAGATATAGCATAGCCTAGGCTGTTTTACACCCCCAGGTGTAGGGTTTATCCCCTGGGGTATACTGTGGCCTGGTTCGACATTAGATGCATATATTCTGGCCTGGATGGGTATACTCTGGCCTAGGCTATGTAACACCCGGGGTATAGTTTGGTCTAGGCTATTTTATACCCCGGGGTATACTCTGGCCAAGGCCATTTTGAAGCCAAGGCCATGTCAGCTATTTATCAATTTTATGTGGACTGCTTCAATATAGAATTAGTATCGGATCTTGCAGGAATTCCCTTTTCTCTTGCTGTAAGTGGGGAGCTCACCTCTGTGCACCAAGTGGGGTAGAAACTACTTACAGGTGCGGCGAGCTGGACTTTCTTCTACACTTAATGTAACATATTATTATAAATATTCATCAAGAAATAAAAGGAGGTGGCACTCACCATCTTGCTGTAATCCAAACTTTTATTCGGACATAAAAGATGCAGACATCAACGGTGTGCAGACGCCAGCAGGTAGGTGGTAACAGTCTGTTTCGCGGGTTACCGCTTCTACGGACCGCCTACCCTTTGCGCGTCATCACTAGATTAAATAGTCATATGACTCGTGACGACACAGACAGATCATGTGTAGTATATACTATGTGTGATAAACATACAAAAAAGTGCTTTACATAGTTAAAAACAATCACATATAGCAACATATATATCATGGGGACCTTTACATGGAAAATGTTTCAGATTAGAAAATTTCGATCTACTTTATCATTTAGACCTCCCGGGCCCTCTGCTTCTAACCTAAGTATCCACTGTGTTTCTAATTTCATTAGCATACGATGCCCGTCTTGCCCTTTGGCGCTATGGACTCTCTGTATACCGGCAAATTTTAAGCAAGTTACATCGTTATTGTGTACCTCCTTTATATGTTCAATAAATCTAGGAGCTCCTATCCCTGAACGTATGGAGTAAAAATGCTCCTTTATGCGTATATGTAGGGCTCTTTTTGTTTTGCCCACGTAGAATCTCCCACATGGGCAGAACATGACATATACCAGATTTTTAGTTTTGCAGCAAATGAAATCTCTTACCTGTATTTGGGTGCCATTTATAATCATGTTTGTACCTTTATATATCTGTTTACATAGTTTACAGCTACCACATTGATAGTTCCCTGTAAGATCATTTTTTATCCACATTTTGTTTTTAGTTACCCTAAATTTACTCTGTACCAGGATATCTTTCACGTTGGTACTACGTCTAAACGTCACAAAGGGCTTTGTTAAAGACCAAGTACCGAGTGTCATATCATTTTCTAATAAACTCCAGTGCTTAGCAATAACTTTTCGGATCTGCATGGCCATAGGTGAAAGTTTAAAGGAGAAGGCAAATCGTTCACAAGTTGTCTTTTGTTTAGATCTAGTACTATTCCGCAGCAACATATTTCTATCTTTATTAAGGGCTTTTTGTAAGGCATTGTTTAGACTTAGCTCTGGATACCCCCTCTGTAGCAGGCGAGTTTTTAGTTCTAGTGCCTGCTCCAGGTAGGACTCTGTAGAGCTATTTATCCGTCGCAGCCGTAAAAATTGGCCATAAGGAACTGCTTTTTTAGTTGCATCTGTATGGTAACTTTTATAATGTAATAAATTATTGCAGGCTGTCGGTTTTCTATAACCTTTTGTTGTAATTGAGCCATTCTCCTTTTTTACCATCACATCCAAGAATTCTAATTCATCGGGAACAATTTTAGATGTGAACGCCATATTCATGTTATTTATTGTGTTGAGATGGGCCACAAAGTCTCTGAATTCATCCGGGGTCCCTGTCCAAACAATAAAAATATCGTCATCAAAACGTGCAAAGTGCTTGATAAATTTAAGGAACGGATTACTGACAGAGAAAATGTGGCGCATCTCAAACAGAGCCAGATATAGATTAGCTATACTGCAGGCCACCGGAGTGCCCATAGCAACTCCGGAGACCTGCAGGAACCACTGATCACCAAATTCAAAAGCATTGTTTGACAAAATTAGATTAAGAGCTTCGCATACAAAGGAAATCATTTCATCTCCTTTTTCTGCTCTTTTTAGGAAGAAAGCAATGGTTTCAATAGCCATATCTTGGGGGATACGTGTATATAAAGACTCCACGTCGATAGAGGCTAAAAACGAGGAGTCCTCACATTCACAGTCCCCCAGGCCCACCAAAAATTCATTTGTGTCTTTAACTAACGAAGGAACATTACTCAGTATAGGATTCAGTAACCAGTCTATATACTGTGATAAAGGTTCTAGTACAGAGCCTACACCTGACACAATTGGGCGGCCTGGAGGACTGTGCAGTGATTTGTGAATCTTGGGTAGGAAATACCAACAAGGTGATTTGTAATCTGTTGGAAGTAGTTTCTTAGCTGTACTTTCCGATATCATCCCTCTTTCTACTTGAGTTCTAAGAAAGGTCTGTAGTTTACCTCGAATTTTAGTAGTGGGATCTACAGTTAATTTAAGGTAATTCCTAGTGTCGTGTAATTGTCTATGAGCTTCCGAGACGTAGAACTCCTTGGTCATTAGCACTATCCCCCCCCCCTTGTCAGCGCTCTTAATTATTATGTCTTGTTGTTTTTTTAAACGTTGTAAGGCAACCCATTCTTCTTTATGTAAGTTATGGGGATCTGTTGGATAGATTAATGCTCTTACATCCTCAATGACTTTTTTCTGAAAAGAATCCAGATTACTTCCAGGGATGATAGGGGGGGGGAAAGTGGATTTGACACCCTTAGTGAATCGTTCGTCAGTTATGGCATCAGCCGATACCGACGAAGGAACGTCTCCTGCTAGTTCAGCCAAAATAGCTACACTGGCCCTCTCTATTTCACTGTCTAAATCTGGTGCAATGAATCCTAGTGAACCTATATGTATCCGTTTCTCACCTTCTGAAACATTTTCCATGTAAAGGTCCCCATGATATATATGTTGCTATATGTGATTGTTTTTAACTATGTAAAGCACTTTTTTGTATGTTTATCACACATAGTATATACTACACATGATCTGTCTGTGTCGTCACGAGTCATATGACTATTTAATCTAGTGATGACGCGCAAAGGGTAGGCGGTCCGTAGAAGCGGTAACCCGCGAAACAGACTGTTACCACCTACCTGCTGGCGTCTGCACACCGTTGATGTCTGCATCTTTTATGTCCGAATAAAAGTTTGGATTACAGCAAGATGGTGAGTGCCACCTCCTTTCATTTCTTGATGAATATTTAGATGCAAAGACTGTCTTTTTTCAAGTGGTTTGGCACCCCATCCTTGTTTTTTTCTCCACATGGGGCCCGACATTAGTGGACATAAAAGGGTTGGTGCTGACCGGCTTCTTGTTTTGGATGTGTTAACATATTATTATATTATAAAGTAATAATAATAATATAATATTTACAGAACGGTGACAATCACTGCAATCACTGAAAAATTTAAAAGTTGTAAACTTACCAAACGCTCGTTTTGGTTGTACCAGGCGCAGGGTAAATGTCTCTGATTTTGGAAGTTCCCTCAACATCTTTGCCACTTCATAGTGTCGACATCCAACAATGGTCTGATCATTTATGGCTTCAATATTGTCCCCCACATTGACAGTTTTGAGCCGGTCAGTGATGCTGCCCTCTTTAATTCTCTATATACAAAATGGAAATTAGTGAGAATATATTATCAGCTATATATCATATAGCATGACCATTAATGTTACAGCATATCGGTCATTGCAGTTAGAGATGAACATAGCAGTCGAAAATTAGTTTTGCGAAGTTCGCGAATATTGTCGGAATCCCAGATATCTACGAAACATATGCAAATGAATTTGATTAAAACAGCCAATCTAAAGTAGCTACAATAGTGGCAATATTACAGAGTGGCAATTTTTTTCAACACATGTTGTTGTTACAGTGTCAATAATTGAAAAATAACAATTTTTAAAAAGTGTCAATCAGCCACTCAATCATTCAATTTCCGCCATGGACAGTAATGGACATTGGTGAATCAGCGCCATAATATCAATTTTCCCCAGGACAGCAGTGGACATTATTGTATCAGCAGCATAAAATCGGAAATGTTTCACCTCCCCTTGTGTGGCAACCTTTGACTCACCAGTAATTTTGGTGGCATCAATTTAAATGTCAATTTTATTTCAATTTCAATTAATTCAATTTAAAGGACAACTCTGGTGAAAAGCTTTTTCCCAGTAAATAAAACACATTAGAAAGTTATATAACTTTGTGATGCTTCAATCCCTATCTTTCCTCACCTTAGCCCCCCACCAGGAAGTAAAGTAAACTCATTCTTACTAATGACTATTGACCCCAGCTTTTCTGTGGGAGCCATTTTGTAACAATAACATAATCAAGAGGGAGGCTGGTCTAAGCCCTGTTAGGCTGGCCTCCCTTTGTCAGATGAGATTGCTCAGCTCTGATTGGCAGTAAGCAGTCAGCCGTCTAACAGTTCTACAGAGTAAGGCCTCATTCACACAATCCTCTAGTCTGAGCCACCACCACTGCTCAGCACGGATCCCCCGGCTGCCCGGCCGCAGCGATGACAGGAGAGCATGATGTGCTCTCCTGTCATCTCAACTCCTACTCTCCTATTCCCTGTGCAGACCGGCTACATGCGCTCACCGGACATGGACTGGACTACGCTGCCAGGAGAAGGCAGCATAGCCCAGGCCACTTCTGCATAACATGAAGCCGGTCTGCACGGGGAATAGGTGAGTAGTAGATGCGATGACAGGGGAGCACATCATGCTCTCCTATCGTCTCTGCAGCCGGGCACAGGGGGATGATCCGTGCCGCAATCTGCGCTAGGACATGTCCTTTTTTTTCACGGTGCAGGTCACGGCACGGATCATGTGAATAGCAACATTCACTTCAATGAGCCCTAAAATTAGCCATGGTTGCGGATCTGCGACTACGGACAATTTCACAGGAAGTGTGAATAAGGCCTCAGTAAATGAATCGCCTTCTCTTTCCTCAGCAGTTACAGGGACCCCCTCCTCCCCCTCCCTCTCCTCTCTCTTGGAGCCCAGTACAGCCAGTGAGTAAATGAATCCTGTTATCTCCTCTTTCTTCCGTGCAGATAAGCACTTCTCTCTCTAGTGTTTGAGTCATTTGCTCTTTCCTCTGTCACTGCTGCCTGTCTCCCAGCATACAACTACACAGGACTCTCTCCCCTAGCCCTGCAGCCCTGAGCTAATGGCAATCAAGTTTCACTTAAGGCCAGGGCCGTCTTACCCATTGGGCAGGGTAGGCGGGTGCCCGGGGGCCCTTGCATCCTAGGGGGCCCCTGCCCTCTGGGACACACCTGTATTTTTTGCTTTATAAGACGCACTTATAAAACTAAGTGCGTCCTATAAAGCGAAGACGGCTTCCAAGCAGTGCTGAGCACCGCAAGGAAGCCGTCCTGCCCGCCCCCTGTATTGCCGCTCACTAAGCATATGCATAGTGAGCGGCCCTGAGCCAACCCCTCCGCCCGCCCCTTCTATCGCTTCTCAGCTGAGCCGATCAGAAGCCCAGGAAAGTGCAATGAGCAGCACTTTCCTGGGCTTCTGATCGGCTCAGCTAAGTGGCGAAAGAAGGGGCCGGCAGTCCAGGAACTCACCCGTCCGCCGGCCCCAGCAGCTCCTCTCCCGGCAGCGCGCCACTCCCGTCATCCTCTGGGCACAGGCAGCGGGGTACAGAGACGCTGCCTGTGTCCTGGATGTGTTGTGCAGCCAGACACTTCCGGCACAGGCAGTCTCTCTGTACCCCGCCGCCTGTTCCCGGAGGATGACGGGAGTGCGAGCTGCCGGGAGACATCAGCTGCTGGGGCCGGCGGACGGGTGAGTAACTGGTTTGTTGTTTTGGGGGTCACTGGCTACTATGGGGGTCACTGGCTACTATGGGGGCACTGGCTACTATGGGGAGCACTGGCTACTATGGGGGCACTGGCTACTATGGGGGCACTGGCTACTATGGGGAGCATTGGCTACTATGGGGGCACTGGCTACTATGGGGGGCACTGGCTACTATGGGGGCACTGGCTACTATGGGGGGCACTGGCTACTATGGGGGCACTGGCTACTATGGGGGCACTGGCTACTATGGGGGGCACTGGCTACTATGGGGGAGCACTGGCTACTTTGGGGAGCACTGGCTACTATAGGGGTACTGGCTACTATGGGGGGCACTGGCTACTATGGGGGGCACTGGCTACTATGGGGGGCTGGCTACTATGGGGGGCACTGGCTACTATAGGGGTACTGGCTACTATGGGGGCACTGGCTACTATGGGGGGCACTGGCTACTATGGGGGGCACTGGCTACTATGGGGGTACTGGCTACTATGGGGGGTACTGGCTACTATGGGGGGCACTGGCTACTATGGGGGGTACTGGCTACTATGGGGGGTACTGGCTACTATGGGGGGCACTGGCTACTATGGGGGGCACTATATGGGGAATTGGCTACTATGGGGGGCACTATATGCAAAGATGTGGGGGATTTGATGGCGGCGGTTGGGGGGGGCCCAATTCGCACCTCTGCCCAGGGGCCCATAATGCTGTTAAGACGGCCCTGCTTAAGGCCCTATTCCACGGAACAATTATCCTTTATAAACTTGCTCCAACGACCGCTCGTTAACAATAACTAAATGATTTTTTTAGCGAACGATAACACATAACACACGTGGAAACATGAACGATATATGTAGTGTAACGATTATGTTGCGGTTGTTACGTGGTCGTTTAAAATGTTCGCTGGGGTGATCATAACCATACGACACTCCTACTTTTTTTTATCCTTTTTACGAATGACTGAAAGATTTCAAATTTTATGAACTGATTAGCGAATTAGCTTTCAAAGACCAACGATTTATTTTGACATGCTGAAAAACAATTTTAAATGACAATATAACGATTTTGCCTTTGTCGTTCGCTCGTTTACACCAATTCCACAAAGCAATTATCGTCAACGAGCGGTCGTTGGAGCAAGTTTATGAACGATAATCGTTCCGTGGAATAGGACCTTTAGTGTTTGTGTGTGTTGGGGAAGGGGCTTAGACATCACAGGAGACAAAGTGCATAATGGGAAAGCCCAAACCAGAAAGTGAAGAAGAAATGAAGCCACCAACTGGAGCTTCAGGCACCTGCAAACAGGGAAATTCAAATGGAGACAGACTCAGGAGGGAAGGTAAGTGTGAAAACTAGGTTTATAATAGATTTTGTTTTTTGTTTTTTAAATAAGCGCTAGAGTTGTCCTTTAATTTATTTCAATTTTAGTTCAACTGTAATTTTGATTCAATTTAAGGTAACCAATTTTGAACATCCACTGCACATTAGGTAAACCCTCATCCCCCTTTTGGTGCTGCGGCAGAAAGCTGAATGGAGGTCACACCACTCTGAACTCCTAAGTTAAATTGGGGCCAGTGTTCAGGCAGCTCACTGTGTGCCTCCAGCACCTTGTCCTGTTATGATGACGTAACACACCTTATCCCTTGGTAATAAACCATTTAACATGTTCCAATCACCCTTTAAGTACCTTTTCACCTCCCCATGTGTTGCAATAATTTGTCCTCTGCAAGGTTGTTCGAGTGTCTAAAGAAGACTTGGCCTTTTCAGGGTTTGGACAGAAGGAGCGGAAGAAGTAGCAGTCAAGGAGGTGGAAGTGGTGGAACATGTGGTGGTGGTAGTGGCCATCCTAACAGGCTTGGAAGAAGGTTGCAGTTCTCATTAAGACCCAGTGGTGCGGTGAATACTAACCAGGCTGGTATTGTGGAAAAGATCCTTCAAAGTTCCAGCTCCATAGCGGTCAGTACTCAATCCCGGAGCCAGCAATCATCAGAAGGATCTTAATGACGCCATAACCAATCTGTGCCAAGGCCAAGACATTTCCTCTGCTCTTTCTCCTGTCGTGTCTCGGCCGCAAGTTAGTTTTGAAGGACAATCAGCAAGAGACCTTCTGTCAAGCCTAGCTCTCCCCCCAGACTCTCACAGAAACGGAGCCTATGTCGGGGACAGGACCAAAATGTAATTCACTGTTCAGCCCGCTCAAAATGCACTACAGGCAGCCAGCTGAACAGTACAGCGGTGGGCACCTCTCCCTGTTCGGGCCCCTGTGCAGCCGAGCCTATGGCTGCAGGCTGCTGCAAACGGCAAGCGCTGGAGCCAAGTGGGATCCTGAGCCCTCCCTCACCTCTGTGAATGAGGCAAATACATGTTCTGTTTTTGGACTACTCTGATCATGACCCCATACCCAATGGGAAAGATGGCTCTGGTCAGTGGCGGCAAAGACCATGATGCTATCTGTAGCATAGGTGACTATAAAGTGTGTCAGGTTTCCGTTCAAATCCAGTTACAAAATCTATATCTCAGCACATGAAACGCCACCACCCCATTGCCTGGTAGAACTTGGACCCCCATGCCACTTCCTGCCCGTAAACAACAACAGATGCAGTTACCATTGTGCAGTCCTGTCTCTGCAAGTCAGGATAATACAATTTGTCACAAGACATCAATCTCAAATCCGCTAGGATAAGTTATAAGAAAAGGGTTAATGAACTATATTACTATATACATGACTATATAAACACACTACAATATACTAACAATAACCAATATAAATAACTAAATGTGAACTCCCTGGCTTATTTGCATAGTGCATAACCTAATAACAACCAAAACACTGAAATTTAAAGTGTCACTGTCATTAAAACATTTTCTGCAGAAATCAATAGTACAGGCGATTTTAAGAAACTTTGTAATTGGGTTTATAAGCCGAAAAATGTATTTTTATCATGAAAAAGCAGTTTGAAGCTCTCCCCCCTGTCTTCATTGTTCTCGATGGAGAGGGGAGAGATGAGGTGATTAGGTGTTTTCAGAGGCTCCCTGTGGTGTAATCCTTTGTTCTCTGCTGCCAACTAATGTCCCTCCTCCCTCCTCCCCCTCCCCTCTCTATGGAACAGACAGGATCCGACTGATGTAAAATAGTCAAGGTGGGGTGATCCCAACCTAGTCAGGAGGCACGTTATACAATGACTGGGGTTAGGGCTGAGGGCCCCTAATGCCTATATGTCGTCTGCAGGCTAAAACTTAACTTTTATTTACAATAGTGATAAAAATAAATACAGATAACAACGTGCTCAAAAATATACAGTGAAGTGCTTGTGATTAAAATAGAGTGGGGAATATGCTTGGTTATCTCTTATTGGGTGGGTAAGGAAAGACAGGAATCCCGGAGGTCAATAGAAGCACCCCGGCCGCGGGTGTTAAATTAATGAACTTATTGTTCTATCAACTTGACAGTACGCGGTAAAGGGTGATAAGCACAAAACACACCCAGTACCTAGATCTCCGTTTGATATCCTGTTGGTCTCTTATCCCGAATAGACAACCTAGGATAAAGGTTTGTACCGCTGTATTTTTGTGAATAGTTAGAGCGTTCAATGATGGTGCGGTTTTTTTACATATATGGACTAATGTTCACACTCTGTTTCTCCTACGATAGTAGGGAGTGTGGACATGTTACAATCAAACCATGCTAAATAGCTCAGCCACACTGTCCTAGCACGTGCCTTTTGTGGGAAGTACAGGCTTAAATTATTACAAACTATACCCGGTATTTCGATACACATATAGGTTAGTGTTCACATTGTATCACTGCTCCGGACACTGAGGGTTGCAGCTATGGTATATCCCAATTGGGAAGTACGGGTGTATCTACTCTCGGACTAAGCCGAATACCCCAAACATGCATAGGTCAATGTTCACACCGTGTTTCTGTTTAGGACACCGAGGGATGCAGACACGCTCCAGTTGGACTGTGCCAATAGCTCGGATGTTCTAATTGTTAATACAGTTGAGCATGCTTGCATCCGTACAATCTCTCGTGGATACTCACTGACAGATGGGTACATCTCAATATGGACTGTGCCAGATAACACCAACGCTCTGATCGATACGGTTTTCTTGTGCATTACAGTCACACTGTTACATCACCCGCACTTATTGAGATGCAGACACGTCTATCACGGACTGTGCTGAATGTCTTAACCGCTCTATTCAATATAAATTCACAGGATGCGATTTTCGCGTACGCATCAAAATACCCACCAAGCTATATCCCCCAGTCTAAGGTAAAAGTACACACTGTCTGCCTAAACTAACATGTTTCACCGGCCTCGCCGGCTTTCTCAAAGAAATGGCAATCTGCCATTAGTCCACATATGTAAAAAACCGCACCATCATTGAACGCTCTAACTATTCACAAAAATACAGCGGTACAAACCTTTATCCTAGGTTGTCTATACGGGATAAGAGACCAACAGGATATCAAACGGAGATCTAGGTACTGGGTGTGTTTTGTGCTTATTACCCTTTACCGCGTACTGTCAAGTCGATAGAACAATAAGTTCATTAATTTAGCACCCGCTGCCGGGGTGCTTCTATTGACCTCCAGGATTCCTGTCTTTCCTTATCCACCCAATAAGAGATACCCAAGCATATTCCTCACTCTAACTTAATCACGAGCACTTCACTGTACATTTTTGAGCACGTTGTTATCTGTATTTATTTTTATCACTATCGTAAATAAAAGTTAAGTTTTAGCCTGCAGACGACATATAGGCATTAGGGGCCCTCAGCCCCAACCCCAGTCATGATGTAAAACAGTCGACATTTCCTCATTCTGAGCAGTGGATGACAGAAAGGAGGGGGGGGGGCTGGGGAATTTTTTTTAAATGCATTAGTTTCTTAAAATCGCTTGTACTATTGATTTCTGCAAAAAAATAATAACAAATTAACGACAGTGACTCTTTAACTCCTTAAGGACCGAGACAAATTTCATGAATATGATCTGTGTCACTTTATTCATTAATAACTGCGGGATGCTTTTACCTGTCCGGCTGATTCTGAGATTGTTTTCTCGTGACATATGGTACTTTACATTTCTGGTAAATTGGAGTCGATACTTATAACGAATCTTTATCAAAAACAAAAAAACTTGAAAAAATTTTTTTCCAACTTTGAAACTTTTCTGCTTATACAGAAAATGGTTATGCCACATACATAATATATTACATAGCATTAGCAACATGTCTACTTTATGTTGGCGGCATTTATTAAACTATCTTTAATTTTTTTTTAGACAATAGGAAGTCTAAAACATTAGCAGCAATTTTCCAAATTTTCAGTAAAATTTCAAAATCAGATTTTTTTAGGGACCTGTTCAGGTTTGGCTAGGTTCACACTATGTATCTGTGCGGCTGTATTGCGGGCTGTAAATCATCGGCCGTATTTTTCTGGTTCATGCGTACGCTGGAAAGTATACGATATACGGCTGCACAGTGCACACTATGTATGAGCCTACGGCCCGATCGTAAATGGACCCGTAAAAAATGAACAAGACCATTGTTTGCGGCTGGAACTGTGCAAATTCACGGCCGTGAATTGACAGGCGGTCCGTACGGAGTACTTCAAAAATAGCCGGCAATGATGCCGAATGCCGATGCCTCTAATAGTTAATATATTAAATTAATAAAACACATTTTCTTTGTAATAAAGTCCCTTTCGTTGTTCAATAATTTAATTCTAACGAATCCATCATTGTGCAATTAAATATACTGTTAAAATAAATATATATATAAATGTATATTTATATATATATATATTTTTTGACAGTATATTTAATTGCACAATGATGAATTCGTTAGAATTAAATTATTGAACAACGAAACTGATTTTATTACAACAAAAATGTGTTTTATTAATTAAATATTAATTAGTACAGGAAGCTCCATTAAGCCGTTAATTTACTGTATATTCCCGGTAAATAGAGCAAACTGTACTAATCAACACTTAACTTTAATTAAAACATCAAATGTTTCTTCTAATTATGTTATCACAATAGCATTATTAGAAGAAACATTTTGAATTATATGTGCGCTCAGCTGATTGGCTGATCGGCTCAGCGCACATATAACTAGGGGGTCCGCAGCACAGTGACTTCATTGTGCTGCGGACCAGCGAAGAGGACACATCGGGGTGAGTATAAAGCTCTCCCCACCCCCTCCCCAGCACTGCACCCATCCCAGTAAGGAAGGGGGGTCACTTAACCCCTTCCTTGCTGGGATGGGTGCAGTCTGACATCAGTCTGGCCCCCAAGGGGTTAAGGGAGATGCAATACATCCTCCCTTAACCCCTTGGGGGCCAGACTGTAAGCAGCGATCTGTAAAGATGCTGCATACTGTAAGGAGCACAACACTGCTCACAATGATGGGTGTTGTGCTCCTGTTTCTGTGTTTTTTGTGTGTTTCTCCCTTTTTGTTTTTCAGATATCGGTATCCTGTGGATTACGTCGGATTCGGTGGACTACGTCGATGACCAGCGGTTGTTTGGTGTTTTTTTTTAATAAAATGGTCAATGAGGGGTGTGGGGGTGTTTTTATTTGAATCAAAAATTTTTTTAACTTGTGTCTTCTCTTTATTTCTTTACTTTATAGACTTAGTAGTGGAAGCCGTCTAATAGACGGAATCCATTACTAAGTCGGGGCCTAGTGTTAGCCGGTATAAAATGGCTAAAAGTAACCCCCCATTATCACCCCAGTACCCAATGCCACCAGGGGTACTGGGAAGAGCCGGGTGCCAGTGGTCCCGGAGCGTCAAAATTGGCGCTCCTGGACCGGGCGGCAGCAGGCTGGTAAGATTTAGGCTGGGGAGGGCCTAAACCAATGGCTCTTCCCACCCTGGTGTTACCAGGCTGCTGTTGCTTGGTTTTTAACCCGGCTGGTTATGAAAATAGGGGGGACCCTATGCGTTTTTTAAAATTATTTATTTATTTATTTTAAAAAAAAACGCATAGGGTCCCCCCTATTTTTATAACCAGCCGGGTTAAAAACCAAGCGACAGCAGCCTGGTAACACCAGGCTGGGAAGCGCCATTGGGCGCCATTTAGGCCCTCCCCAGCCTAAATCTTACCAGCCTACTGCCGCCCCAGTCCAGGAGCGCCAATTTTGACGCTCCGGGACCACTGGCACCCGGCTCTTCCCAGTACCCCTGGTGGCATTGGGTACTGGGGTAATAATGGGGGGTTACTGTTAGCCATTTTATACCGGCTAACACTAGGCCCCGACTTAGTAATGGATTCCGTCTATTAGACGGCTTTCACTACTAAGTCTATAAAGTAAAGAAATAAAGACAACACACAAGTAAAAACATTTTTTTATTCAAATAAAAACACCCCCACACCCCTCATTGACCATTTTATTAAAAAAAAACACCAAACAACTGCTGGTTATCGACGTAGTCCATGGAATCCGACGTAATCCACAGGATACCGATATCTGAAAAACAAAAAGGGAGAAACACACAAAAACCACACAAACAGGAGCACAACACCCATCATTGTGAGCGGTGTTGTGCACCTTACAGTATGCAGCACCTTTACAGATCGCTGCTTACAGTCTGGCCCCCAAGGGGTTAAAGGGAGGATGTATTGCATCCCCCTTAACCCCTTGGGGGCCAGACTGATGTCAGACTGCACCCATCCCAGCAAGGAAGGGGTTAAGTGACCCCCCTTCCTTACTGGGATGGGTGCAGTGCTGGGGAGGGGGTGGGGAGAGCTTTATACTCACCCCGATGTGTCCTCTTCGCTGGTCAGCAGCACAATGAAGTCACTGTACTGCGGACTGGCTCTCTATATGTGCGCTGAGCCGATCAGCTGAGCGCACATATAATTCAAAATGTTTCTTCTAATAATGCTATTGTGATAACATAATTAGAAGAAACATTTGATGTTTTAATTAAAGTAAAGTGTTGATTAGTACAGAATGATCTATTACCGGGAATATGAATTAACGGCTTAATGGAGCTTCCTGTACTAATTAATATTTAATTAATAAAACACATTTTTGTTGTAATAAAATCAGTTTCGTTGTTCAATAATTTAATTTAAAAGAATCCATCATTGTGCAATTAAATATACTGTCAAAAAATAAATATATATATATAAATATACATTTATTTATATATATATTTATTTTAACAGTATATTTAATTGCAAAATGATGGATTCGTTTAAATTTAATTATTGAACAACAAAAGGGACTTTATTACAACGAAAATGTGTTTTATTAATTAAATATATTAACCATGAGAGGCATCGGCATTACTGCAGAGGATCGCAAACCCCGGTAATAGCGATTCCTGTAAACTGTTTCCCTGCTTTCCCAGATGCATTCCAGAGGTGTTTGCATCACTTTCTAAAGATTTTATTTGTTATTTTTAGTTGAACAAGATTTCCAAGTAAATGACCGTATGTTTTCAGCCGCATGTCTATTTTTTCCCATGGCCGTAGTTTCAGCCGCACATTTCCAGCCGCATAAAAAATACAGCCGCACAGATACATAGTGTGAACATAGTCCTAAAGTGTATTTGAGGGGACTGTATGTTAGAAAGCCCCACAAAGCACCCCATTTCAGAAACTGCACCCCCCAAACTCTGCAAAATCACATCCAGAAAGTTTTTTATAAGCTAAGTATGTAAAAAATTTGAAAAATTTAATTTTCTGTGCAGAGATTTTATTGTAATCCAATATCTTTTATAATTGTAAACCTATTATCAGAGAAATGCACCCCAATATTGATTGCCCCGTTTCTGCAGTTTATAGAAATACCCCATATGTTGCCCTATTGCGTTGTTTGACACAACCACAAGCCTCAGATATAAAGGAGCGCCTAGTGAATTTCAACGCCTCTGTTATATTTGGTCATTTTTGACTGTACCACTTCAGGTTGGCAGAGGCTCTGGGGTGCCAAAACATAAAAAACACCCCTAAAGGGACACCATTTAGAAAACTACACCCCTCAAGGAATGTAACAAGGGTTGTGGTGAGCATTTGGACCCCACAGGTGCTTCACAGATTTTCAGAACAATGTAGCGTGAAAAAGGGAAAATTTAATTTGTTACACTAAAACGTTGTTCTAGCCTTCAATTTTTCATTTTTACAAGCGGATAAAAGAAAAAAAAAACATAAAACGTGTAGCGCAGTTTCTCCCGAGTATGGAAATACCCCACATGTGGACATAAAGTGCCAAGCGGGCGCAGGACGAGCCTCCAAAGGGAAGGAACGCCAATTGGCTTTTGGAAGCTGAATTTCATTGGAATAGATTTCAAGGGCCATGTCGCATTTATAGAGGCCTCGTGCTGCCAAAACACTGGAAACCCCCCAAAAGTTAAACTACATTCCTCAAGGAATCAAACAAGGGGGCAGTGAGCATATGGACCCAACTGGTGACGGGCACAAATGTGGAACAATGTGACGTGAAAGGGAAATTTTTCATTTTTCCACTTTTACGGCACAAATGTGCCCGTCATCAAGGGGCCCATATCCTCACAGCACCCCTTGTTAGATTCCTTGAGGGGTGTAGTTTCCAGAATGGGGTCACTTGTAGGGGTTTTTTACTGTCTTGGCAGTACGACGGCTCTGAAAATGCGACATGGGAACGACATAGGGTACGTGCACACTGCGGAATGGTGAAGGATAACCCTTTGTGCATTCCGCAGCTGGCACCCACTGGCGGACTGATGCAGGCGCGTGTCTCCACCAGTGTCATAGACTCCATTCTATGCATGGGCGGATTCTGTCGTCCGTCCAAAGAATGAACACGTTCATTCTTTGGACAGAGGGCGGAATCCGCCCGTGCGTAGGATGGAGTCTATGACACGGACGGAAACGCACACCTACATCAGTCCGCCGGAGGGTGCCAGCTGCGGAATGCACAAAGGGTTATCCTTCACCATTCCGCAGTGTGCACGTACCCTAAGGTACTCTCACAGAGTTTGTAGATTTTCACGCCATACCGTGATCTCTTATTGGGACAGTACTGGCGGAAAAGACGTGTCTGGGGGGCAGCGTACGCTACGCTTCCCCCAGACACGTCACTGGATGATGAGGATGAGAATGAATAGAGGAAAAAAGGATCCCCCCATTCATTCTCACTGGCTGTTTAGGTGTCGGAGGCAATAATAGCGTATGCCTCCGATGCCGAAAACACTCTGGGGGCCATTTTTATATAGGGACTGGTACAGTATATGGGGTGTGTAAATGTGTAGTGTAAAACTTTATTTCGTGTAATGTAATCCATAACAAAGAAAAAGAAAAGGTATGTCATATAGATATGGATGGCACATCCAAGAAAAATAAAAATAAACAACTGTATTCTCATAAATAAATGCAATACTTCTTTATTCATATAACAAAACTACAAGTGCAAGACAAACATCTTAAAACCATTTAAAAACACAGAGAAAACTTCACTGAACCGGGCAAAATAACCACGGTACCAAAACACCCCGACTGGTACAAATGTAACACCTCCTCCTATAGGTCCAAATAATATACACGAATACTAAAGGAAAAGTAAATAAGTAAATGTACACAATTATATCTCGGCCTATATCTGGATGGACACAAAACCTGAAGTGACTCAAGGTAACAGAAAAAATGCACACTAATGAAAAGTAAGGAAAAATATCACCATAGGAGGGAGTCCATATCTAAGGCTGCATTCACACGTTCCGGGAAGTTGTCCGTGCTCACGGATCCGTGTGCACGGACAATTTTACAGCCCATTGCTTTCTATGGGGCTATTCAGATGTTCCGTGATTTCACGTATCCGCGATCCGTTCCGTTGAAAAATAGGACATGTCATTACTCGGAACGGATGCACGGAAAGGATTCCCCATAGAAATCAATGAGATCCGTGTTTTTCACGGATGTACACGGATGTGACATCCGTGTTCATCCGTGAAAAACACGGATGTGATGTAATCAATGTCATTTAAAATGCTGTAAGACAGATCCGTGGAAAAAACGGACACGGATACAAAACGGATGCAAAACGGACTGTTTTGCATGGATCACTGAGGTAGCTGCCGGACCACAATCACGGACCGGGAAAATCACTGAACGTGTGAATGCAGCCTTAGACCCCCGATATGGACTCCCTCCTATGGTGATATTTTTCCTTACTTTTCATTAGTGTGCATTTTTTCTGTTACCTTGAGTCACTTCAGGTTTTGTGTCCATCCAGATATAGGCCGAGATATAATTGTGTACATTTACTTATTTACTTTTCTTTTAGTATTGGTGTATATTATTTGGACCTATAGGAGGGGGTGTTACATTTGTACCAGTCGGGGTGTTTTGGTACCGTGGTTATTTTGCCCGGTTCAGTGAAGTTTTCTCTGTGTTTTTAAATGGTTTTAAGATGTTTGTCTTGCACTTGTAGTTTTGTTATATGAATAAAGAAGTATTGCATTTATTTATGAGAATACAGTTGTTTATTTTTATTTTTCTTGGATGTGCCACCCATATCTATATGACATACCTTTTCTTTTTCTTTGTTATGGTTGAGGCTTTTCTATGTCATTTTGGGTTGAGCACCTTTAATTACTCATCTCAGATCATTTAGATAGTAGTGCCCTGTCCCCTTCTTTTGTATGGAATTCGTGTAGTGTAGTGTTTTTAACCCCTTCAAGACTAAGCCTATTTGGGCCTTAATGACCAGGCTCATTTTTCAAAATCTGACCTGTCTCACTTTATGCGCTCATAGCTCAGTGATGCTTTAACATATGCTAGCGATTCTGAGATTATTTTTTTGTCACATATGGCACTTTATATTAGTGGCAAAATTTGGTCACTACTTTGTGTGTTTTTTGTGAAAAACATCAAAATATCATGAAAAATTAAAAAAAAATTTGCATTTTATGAACTTTGAAATTCTCTGCTTCTAAAAAAAGAAAGTCGTAGCACATAAATTAGTTACTAAGTCACATTACCGATATGTCCTCTTTATTCTGGCTTCATTTCATAAACATATTTAAATTTTTTAGGGTGTTACGGGGCTTAGAAATTTATCAGCAAATTACCACATTTTCATGAAAGTTTCCAAAACTGATTTTTTTAGGGACCAGTTCTTTTCTTAAGTTGATTTAGGAGGCTTGTATACTGGAAACCCCAATAAGTGACCCCATTTTGGAAACTTCACACCTTAAAGAATTAATCTAGGGGTATAATGAGCATTTTAACCCTACAGAGGCTGGAGCAAAGTATTCACTATTAGGCCGTAAAAAAATGGAAAATTAAAATTTTCCAATAATATATACGTTTAGAGTAAAGTTTCTAATTTTCAAAAGGAACATGAGAGAAAAAGCACCCCAAAATTTGTAACACAGCTTCTCATGAGTACAACGGTACCCCATATGTGGGCGTAAACCACTGTATGGGCACACAGCGGGGCTCAGAAGGAAGGGAGCGCCAATTAGCTTTTCCAATGCAGATTTTGCTGTAGAAGTTTCTGAGAGCCAGGTGTGTTTGCAGTGCCCCGTAGTGCCAGCGGAGTAAAATCCCGCCATAAGTCACCCCATTTTGGAAAGTGCACCCCTCAGAGAATTCATCTTGGGGTAAGATGAGCATTTTGACCCCACAGGTATTAGAGGAAAGTATTCAAAATTAGACTGTAAAAATGAAAAACTCAAATTTTTCCAATAATATGTTCGTTTAGTTTGAAATTTCTCAATTTCACGAGGAACAAGAGAAAAAAATTACCCCAAAATTTATAAAGCAGATTCTCTTGAGTACAACGGTACCCGATATGTGGGCGTAAACCACTGTATGGGCACACAGCGAGGATCAGAAGGAAGGGAGCGCCAATTAGCTTTTTCAATGCAGATTTTGCTGTAGAAGTTTCTGAGCGCCAGGTGCGTTTGCAGTGCCCCTGTAGTGCCAGCGGAGTAAAATCCCGCCATAAGTCACCCCATTTTGGAAAGTGCACCCCTCAGAGAATTCATCTTGGGGTAAGATGAGCATTTTGACCCCACAGATATTAGAGGAAAGTATTCAAAATTAGAC
This sequence comes from Dendropsophus ebraccatus, assembly GCF_027789765.1. Lineage (NCBI taxonomy): Eukaryota > Metazoa > Chordata > Amphibia > Anura > Hylidae > Dendropsophus > Dendropsophus ebraccatus. The sequence continues at coordinate 91,169,247 of NC_091460.1, read as the reverse complement.
CGTAAAAATGAAAAACTCAAATTTTTCCAATAATATGTTCGTTTAGTTTGAAATTTCTCAATTTCACGAGGAACAAGAGAAAAAAATTACCCCAAAATTTATAAGGCAGATTCTCTTGAGTACAACGGTACCCCATATGTGGGCGTAAACCACTGTATGGGCACACAGCGGGGCTCAGAAGAAAGGGAGCGCCAATTAGCATTTTCAATGCAGATTTTGCTGAAGAAGTTTCTGAGCGCCAGGTGCATTTGCAGTTCCCCTGTAGTGCCAGCGAAGTAAAATCTCCCCATAAGTCACCCCATTTTAGAAAGTGCACCCCTTAGAGAATTCATCTTGGGGTGTGGTGACCATTTTGACCCCACAGGTATTAGAGGAAAGTATTCAAAAGTAGACAGTAAAAATGAAAAACGCGAATTTTTCCAATAATGTGTTCCTTTAGTTTGAAATTTCTAAATTTCTTGAGGAACAGGAGAGAAAGTTCACCGCAAAGTCTGTAACGCAGGTTCTCCTGAGTAGAACGGTACCCCATATGTGGGTATAAACCACTGTATGGGCACACAGCAGGGCTCAGAACGGAATGGATACGGTGGATACGGTGGAAAACTTACAGACTTTGTTTAAAACTTATCACTAGGTGCACAGGCCTTGATGAATCTGCACTTTTTTGTGTGCTTGTGTGCTTGTGTGCTTTTTTCTTAGACATAAAGATTGGCTAAGAAACTAAACCAGGGTCTGACTGGAGTACCACAATTTGTTTTTGCGCAAAATAACAAATCTGCACCTGAAAAAGTAGCTATCCTAAACTGTACCCCAACCATGCCCCCGCTGAGTTTTTGAAAATTTTCAAAAACTGCTAAAAAATAGCGCAAACTGCTTAATAAATGATGTGCTACATTTCACACCATACACAAAACATAGAATACACCAGAATAGTGGTTCACAAGAATGATACCCATGCCCCTATGCCTCTTATATCAAACTTTTTTCTAAAAGCAAGTGCTCTTGTGCAGTGCCTGCATATAAATGAGGGAAGGCAGGGCAGGTTGGTATAAAAGACTAAGCAATAGAGAGACCAGTATGCGATAAGGTATTCTCTGTATAGTATCTAGTATCCAATCAGCAGTAGACCTGACAGCTTTTTTGAGGTTGCAAATTTTTGGACACATGTACCCTTTCTTTTGAGGGTTTGCTACCCTTTGTCCTCCATAAATCTGCAAAAAATTGACAATCGTGACACTATTACAGATCTTCTGCAGACCCAACATGTAGCAAAACCCACATCAGCATGAAATCCACATTTAAGAGGGTATTCACACACATGTATCAGTACGAGGGCGCAAACATTTAAGCTGTTTCAGAACTCTCAGCATAATAATGATACATGACACCAGGAGGTCAGTAATTCTGATCCGTACCATCTTCCATGTATTCATGGAGCATTTGAATGTCCCCTTCATGGCAGCAATACATATATATATATATATATATATATATATATATATATATATAAATATATGTTTCTAATGCTGATGACCCGTGCACTTACAGAGTATATATACACTCCTGCTGTGAAGGCATTTTAATGTGTGTGGAGGTGGCTTCAGTGTGATAGACTTTAGTGTGATCGTCCCCAGTGTGATCAGTCCGACCAGCCTCAGTGTGGTTAGTGCGTTTGCCTCAGTGTGCAGCACCCCGACCCGTGGGGGCCACTCCGCAGTGTAGATGGTTGTGAGGGTGCAGGAACCGGGGCAGCTGTAGGATAATGTGGTCACGGTGTAGGCACGAGGGTGATACAGCTGGAAACCGGGCTCCTGACCATGCGGGAATACTGGGCGTGCGATTCTTCGTTGTCCTTAGTCAGGGCACCAATGATCACACCAATGCCAAGGTTCAGAAACAACGGTAGTTGTATATTTATTGTAACGGTGGTAACTAGTAGCAACAGTCTCTCTGGATGCAACCGGGAATAAGGCAGTCTTGAATAAAGCAGAGTAATGGGTGATGCTGCAATAGGCTGTGAGAGTAGCGTGCTGAATGATGGGAGTAGTAGTGATACTGAAGTTGAGATGCTGGGTGGAATGAGACTTGAATAAAATACTTGCTGTTGATGATTTGAGAAGATGATGATGAGAGGAGCTGAAGAATGACTGAAGAATCGACACCCAGATGAGAATCTTGAGACTTGAGACAGGAACACAGCCAGCGGACTGGAGCAGCAGAGCAAAACGCAGGTCTCTCTCTTAGCAGGGAGAGAGGACAAACACAACTTGTCTCCTGAAGGTGGAGGACAAGACTGCGGCAGCACACGAAGTCACATGGTAACCCCAGCCAAAAGCTCGATGACCATTGGTGTTACCATGGAAGCAGGGCACAGTCACGTGACATCCAGCCATTGCATCATCACACCATTAGGCATATACAGAGGAATATACATGAGAAGTACCATCCTTGAACACTAGGAGGCGACATAATACCTTTAGACACTGATACCTGAATACACATGCAATAAATGACTGAAATGACCTGAATACTGCAGGGGTGACACAATACACGCAGTTTGCAGTGGACCATAGCTTTCCAGAACAGAACAGGTTATAATAAAAGTATGAGCATGAGAATGGCTGTTCTGGGACACTGCATACCTCCCTACTAGAAATGAGCCGACCTCGGCAAACTACAAGCTGAGGTAGATGTGGCCGAAGGAACATAGAGGACCAGGACAACAAGACAAGAGGAAGGCATGTTAGTGTGAGTGAATATGTAGATGTGTGTTTCCCACGCTCAAGGCACAGGTGACAAGAGATATGAAGAATGAAAACCCTAGTGGCAGGACTTCACCTAGGGGTGCCTAACGTACTCTGGTTACAGGTAGTTAGTGCGTGGACCATCTGACATGGAAGTCAGGACTACTTAACTGCTGGTGGGCGACCCTCAATATTCCAGTCAGTTTGACAGTAGGTTTCCAATGAAATGAGTTACCCTACTGGAAAGAAACCTGTGAAGACCTGTGTACTACCATGGCGGGTGTCATGGCCGCGGCGGCGTCCCGTGCTCCGGGCCGCCGCCGCGACCGCCCTCTATCCCACGCAGCTGCCGGGGTCCCTGTGCAGGGACCCGGCGCTGCGGTCTGTTCGGCCCCGGGGGGCGCCTCACCTCGTCCCGCTCCGGTCTCCGTCTGTGCCGGCCGGCGCGCGTCCCCGCCTCCTAGGGCGCGCGCGCGCCGGCTGTCTCAGATTTAAAGGGCCAGTCCGTCCCTAATTGGTAGTTGCACCCAATCACTCCCTATAAATCCCAGCATGCCCTGTCCCTCGTGTTGGAGCCTCTATATGCTTCCCATAGCGTTTGGCCCAGCTCCCTGTTGTTCCTGACCTTAGTCCTTGTCCCTTGTTCCTGTCTTCAGTCCTTGTCCCTAGTCCTTGCCCGCTGCCTTCCCATTGTTCCTGAGTCCTGTCCGCCACCTGCAAGCACGTCTACTATCCTCTGCCTGCATCTCCTGCCTACTGCTCCTGCCACGCCTCGCCTGCCGTCACTAGCAACCAAGCCAGGGGTAGCGACCTGGGGGTCGCCTGCCGCAGCAAGTCCATCCCGCTCCCTGGTGAGGTTAGTGCCATCGCTGGTGACGGCCCTGTGGATCCACTACTCCAGGCGTTACAGTAGGCTCCAACCATGGATCCCGGCGAGGTGCCTGATATCCGCAAAGTAGCCCGAGTGGTCGCCCTACAGGCTCAACAGATCCAGCAACAGTCACAGCTTATCCAACAACTGACTGCAGCCGTACAGCAGCATACCACAGCTCAGCAGTCATCACCTCCTGCAGCCTCTTCAAAACTACGACTGGCTCTCCCAAGTAAATATGGAGGTGACCCCAAGTTGTGCAGAGGATTCCTGACCCAATGCACTATGTATATCGAACTTCTAAGCAGTCAGTTTGCCACCGAGCGCTCTAAAGTGGCTTTCATTATCAGCCTATTGGAAGGTAGAGCTCTGGCCTGGGCCACGCCACTATGGGACCGTAATGATCCGGTTGCTGCCAATCTCCGAATCTTCCTGGACGAGTTCCGCTCTGTCTTTGAGGAACCTGCCCGTGCGTCTTCGGCTGAGACTGCTCTCCTCAATTTATCCCAAGGGACTTCCTCCGTTGGTGATTACGCCATCCAGTTCCGCACCCTGGCTGCGGAACTAGACTGGAATGAGGCCGCTCTGATTGCCACCTTTAAAAAGGGCCTGTCCAGTCAAGTGAAGGATGTGCTCGCTGCCCAAGACCTGCCTACCTCTTTGAACGAACTCATCCTACTGGCTACCAGAGTCTACACCAGGTTTTCCGAGAGAGAGGAGGAGGTCCGGCAAGAACGGCGTCTGAGTCTGCCCCGTCGCCATCCTCGGCTGGCACCGGTGTTCCAGAATCCCGTTGCTCCCAGTCGTCTCCAGAGGTTCCTATGCAGGTGGAACGTGCTCGCCTGACAACTGATGAGAGGACTCGTCGACTGAACCTGAATCTCTGCCTCTATTGCGGTGGCGCTGATCACTATCGGCAGGGATGTCCCCAACGTCCTCAGTGTCCGGGAAACGCTCGCACCTAGGTCCGGTGGGAAAGGCCTCCCTAGGTGTGAATGCCACCTCTCCAAGGTTGACTATGCCAGTCTCCATCCAGACACCCTCTGGGAAAGTTTGTCAGACCACTGCCCTCATCGACTCTGGCGCTGCTGGCAGTTTCATTTCTGCTTCCTTGGTCCAAAGATGGCGGCTACCCGTGATCCAGCTAGCCCAATCTCGGTCTATCTCTTCGGTCACGGGCGAGATTCTTAACGAAGCGGTACACTGCCAGACTGTACCCCTAATCCTCCAGGTGGGCGCTTTACATCAGGAGAGGATCTCCTTCTACGTCTTGCGCCATTCCTCTTCTAACATCCTGCTGGGTCTTCCTTGGCTGCAATTACATACCCCTAAGCTTGACTGGAGAACTGGGGAGGTTCTCAGTTGGGGCCAGGACTGTCCAAATAGGTGCCTGAGGTCTCCTCAACCCAAATGTTCTACGAGGTCACCTGCTTACGCCAAGCCTCTGTCTGGACTACCGGAGGATTACCAAGACTTCGTTGATGTCTTCTCGGCTAAGGAGGCGGACTCCCTACCACCTCATCGGCCCTATGATTGCCCTATAGACCTTCTTCCAGGAACTTCTCCTCCACGGGGTCGAGTATACCCCCTCTCTGTGCCCGAGACTGAAGCCATGTCCTCCTACATCCGGGAGAACTTACAGAAGGGCTTCATTCGTAAATACACGTCTCCCGCTGGCGCTGGATTTTTCTTTGTGCAGAAGAAGGACGGTTCCCTCCGCCCATGCATTGACTACCGGGGCTTAAATAAGGTGACTGTCAAGAACCGTTATCCTCTTCCGCTAATTCCCGAACTATTCGACCGCCTTCGTGGAGCTAGGATCTTCTCCAAGCTGGATCTCAGGGGAGCGTATAACTTAATCCGTATTCGTGAAGGAGACGAATGGAAGACCGCTTTCAACACCAGGGATGGGCACTACGAATATCTGGTCATGCCATTCGGCCTATGCAATGCCCCAGCGGTCTTCCAGGAATTCGTGAACGATATCTTCCGAGACCTCCTCTATGTCTGCGTCATTGTCTATCTTGACAACATTTTGGTCTTCTCCCCTGACCAGCAGACTCATGTGGCACAAGTGCGTCAGGTCCTGCGAAGACTACGGGCCAATCATCTGTACGCCAAGCTGGAGAAGTGCGTTTTCCATCAGCGCAGTCTTCCGTTTCTTGGCTATATCGTCTCCGACCAGGGTCTACAGATGGATCCGGCCAAGCTCTCCGCTGTCCTCCAGTGGCCACGCCCTGTGGGACTTAGAGCTATCCAACGTTTCCTTGGATTCGCCAACTATTATCGGCAATTCATCCCTCACTTCTCGACCCTGGTCGCACCCATAGTGGCTCTCACCAAGAAGAAGGCGGATCCCAGACGTTGGCCTCCTGAGGCCGAACAAGCCTTCAATAGTTGAGTATGACTATGTGTAGCAACTACTATGTTGGGACAAGACAGAGGCGAACAAACACTGGAAACAAAAGGAAGGGAAATACAAAAGACAACAAATACTGCGAGGTCTGGAGGAGGATTGGCTCACATGACTCTGAAGACATCTGAAGAAAACTGGCTCCAATAATCTTTCCAGCTGTAGATATAATAGACACAATAATATTATGCATGGAGAAAATAGAAGATCCTTCTGAAAAATACACTCTTTAGAAAATACACTTTCTCTGAGGCTATAAATATAAATATGTAGACTGACTTCTTTACTCAGAGGAGGAGGAAACTGTCTGACTCTGACATGAAAATATACACTGTGAGAAAATACTTTTTTTTTTTAAAAGACACACTTTACTCTGAGACTATCTAAATGACTTGTCTGCTTACTCAGAGGTAGGAAAATATATATATATATGACTCTGACAAGAAAATAGACTTTTGACTACTGAAGTGCAATACTGAAGTGCAATGCTGAAGTGCAATCATAAAATACAATAATAAACCTCTGACAATCACATAATCTGGAAAAGTGCTTTAGGAAGAACTGGGTAAGTGTCTCTGTTTGGTAGAGTCTCTTTAGGCAATATACACCATCGTCCATGTAAAGGCTCTGGGACAGGCACTGAAGAACAGTTTGGTCAATGAGTGTCCATCAGCACATAGCTGGATGATAATAAGGGAACTTGGTCAGGAGGACCAGGCACGAACCTTGAACGTTGCAAACTTCACACGGAAACAACAAAACAGGAGAGGAAAACAGTTTAAGGACTTTGGTCTCTTTAACGGACCGGTGGTATTCCCCGAGTTGAGCGCTCAGACCGTCTCAGCATGAGGTTGGCTTCCTGGGTAACTTGCTCTGGAACAGATTGGGGGTCATTGACAACAGCTGGTTGAGGAGAAGGGACTGCAGAAGGCGGAGCCGCAGGAGGCAGGACAACTGGGGCGTTCATCGGAATCCCCTGATAGCCAATAGCCATGAGGAATGGTTCAGTCTGGAGCATGTCTTCAAGAGAGACCGGTTTAGATGGAGCCTCTGAAACTGACGGAAATGCCTGTACAGGTGCTGGACAGAATGCTGTGAGGCCTTGTAGATCCTCTCTTACACAGAGCTTTATCCTATTCCGGTGTACAGTTTGAGGGGCCAGACCTGGCTTCTTGACCTCATACACATCAGTCTCTGGATAGGGAATAGCAGAAATGACATAGGGTTCAGGCTCCCATAAACTCTCCAATTTGTGAGTGCGGTGATATTTTTTTAGCCAGACTCTGTCCCCCACTCTTAGTGGTGTGGCATGTGCCCCTTGATTATAAGCATCTTCCTGACGCTGGTGGGCCTCTCCCATCCTCTGGTCGACAATCTCTCGGGCGTCTTGAATCCTCCTCTGATGCTCTTGGACCCAGTCGGTATCAGGCAGAGGGTTGACAGTGTCAGTTATTTGAACTCCAAGCGCGCGGTCTTGAGGAAGCTGACCTTGGCGCCCAAACATCAGATAGAAAGGGGAGTAGCCTGTAGAGCAATGGGTGGTGTTGTTGTAGATTTCCACCAGCTCATCCAACAGGTGAGGCCATTCCACCCGCTTTGCCACCGAAGCTGTTCTTAGCATGTTGATGAACACCTGGTTGATTTTCTCGCAGAGGCCATTTCCTTGCGGGCGATAGGCCGTGGTACGAAGCTTTTTGCACTTGTGATAAGTGCACAGCTCATGGAAGAGTTGAGATTCGAAAGCCGGGCCTCGGTCTTTGAGCTGGGACTCAGGACAGCCGTAGTGTTTCACATACTCTTTGTAGAAAGTGATGGCTGTGGTCCTTGCAGTCAAGTCTCGGACGGGTACCACGACGACCCACTTGGAGTAGTGATCGACCATGGTCAGGGCATAGGTGTATCCACATCTCGTTGGGGCCAACTTCACATGGTCTAAGGCAACAAGCTGGTTTGGCCGGTGAGACACAATGGAATGCAAGGGAGCTCGAGTCTCTCTTCCTCCCGCCTTGGAGATGTTACAGGCGGGGCATTCAGCACACCAGTTCTCAATGTCAGCCCGCATCCCGATCCAATAGAACCGTTGACGGATGGTCGACTCAGTCTTATGGACCCCGAAGTGGCCGGAACGGTCGTGGTAGGCATCCAACACCAATTTGGCGTCCCGCCGGGGAATCAAGATCTGATGGCATCGCTCTCCAGAGACGGGGTCCAATGAATTCCTCAGAAGTAGGCCCTTATGGAGGAAGAGCCGATTCCTCTGTCTCCAGAGACGCCTCAGTTCAACGTCTGGATAGGGCCTCTTGATTCTCATGGGGACTCTCCCAGTAGACAAGTAGTCATAGATCTCCCCCAAGACTCTGGACTCATTCTGAATGGTCTGCCATCGGGACAAATCTTGATAGGGCCCCGGGTCAGGGGACGTCTCGCCCGCTTTGACCGCCGTGGTAGTGCTCTGGGTAGCGAATCTCTGATAGAAAGGGGGCATCTCTACATCTTCCCAGTCGTCATCCTCCGGGGCTTCCTCCCCTCTAGGCAGTCGAGACAGCAGGTCAGCATTCACATTGGCCTTGCTGCTTCGATACTTGATCTCGAAGTTGAAGTTGGCCAACCTAGAGGCCCAACGCTGTTCCAGAGCGCCCAGTCGCGCGGTATTGAGGTGAGCTAGCGGGTTGTTATCTGTATAGACAGTGAATGGTGTAGCCGCAAGGTAATCTTTGAACTTTTCCGTAACGGCCCACACCAGCGCAAGCAACTCCAATTTGAACGAGCTGTAGTTACTGTCATTCTTCTCAGCACCTCTTAAACTTCGGCTGGCATAGGCAATAACCCTTTCTTGATTACCCTGGACTTGAGACAGGACAGCCCCTAGGCCTTGGAAGCTGGCGTCTGTGTAGAGACGGAAGGGCTGACTATAGTCAGGGTAAGCCAGGATGGGAGGCGAGATCAACAGGGCCTTCAGGGTTTGAAACGCCGTCTCCTGATGTTCAGACCACTCTATGGGTAGCCGTCGATTGTAGTTCTCTCGGGGACAGCCACGGAGTAGCTCATTGAGTGGTTCAGCCACCTGGGCGAAGTGGGGTATGAAGCGGCGGTAATAGCCCGCAAATCCAAGGAAGCTTCTCACCTCTTTCACCGTCTTGGGAATGCCCCAGCTTTCCACAGCCGAGATCTTCTCGAGGTCAGGTTGTATCCCTGCGGCACTTACGACATGCCCCAAATAGTTCACCTGTGGTTTGAGAAGATGGCACTTCGAAGGTTTGATCTTGAGGCCATGGTCGATAAGGACTTGAAACACTTCGGCTAAGTGATGAATATGGTCCTCATAAGTGCGAGAGTAGACAATGACGTCGTCCAGGTAGAGCAATACACTTTGGAAGTTGACCTCTCCATTAACCGCTGGAATGTGGCAGGGGCGTTGCAGAGCCCAAACGGCATACTGGTGAACTCATAGAGTCCCATGGGGGTAGTGAATGCCGTCTTCTCCCGGTCTTCAGGAGCCATGGGCACCTGCCAATACCCACTGGTGAGATCCAACGTGGAGAAGTAGGCAGCTGAACCCAGAGCAGCAATAGATTCCTCTATACGAGGCAACGGATAGGCATCCTTGTGAGTAATGGTGTTCAGCTTCCGGTAGTCAACACAGAATCTGATGTTGCCGTCCTTCTTTTTAACGAGGACAATAGGGGCAGCCCACGGACTTTGGCTCTCCTGGATGACGTTGGTGTCCTTCATTTCCTGGAGCAGTTTCTTCACCTGCTGATAGCTGGCAGGCGGAATAGGCCGGTGCTTCTCCTTGATAGGAGGATGATCTTTGGTATTGATTCGATGCTGGACCAGACCAGTTTTACCAAAGTCAAGTGAATGCTTGCTAAAGGCCTCGTGATGGCGCTTGGCAACTTTGAGTACCCCCTGAATATGCTCGATTGCGGTGTTGGTATCCCCAATGTTGAGGGCATCCCACCAAGGAGCGCGGGACTGTTGAGATTCTCCTGATGATGTCTTAATCGACCTCTGGTGGGCAATAGTCTCTTCACATATGAGGTCCTCAGGGTCGAGTTGGTGGAGCATGGCAACCGTAGTAAATTTAGGTAAGTCGACCGAAGATGCACTGAGGTTGACCAGCCATACCGGAACCTGACCATTGGAGACAGTCACTAGACTTCGGGCAGCCATGACGAGGGGTTGCCCCTCAATCTCGATGGAATCCAGTAGAGCCTCGTAGTCGGCGTTGTCTAGGCCCGGTCGAGCCCTGCACCAGATAAGGGTCTCGCTGTTAGCTGGGATAGTGATGGGGCGAGCATCTTTAGTATGGACACGGCAAATCTCCCCACGGTGATTGACAAACCTCTGCTGAGCGGTGAGCGCCTTGATAGTCTTCTGAATGGCTTGTCTGTAGGGGGAAGAAGCTTGAGACAGAGAGTTATGCAGGGCAGCTACTAATTCAGAGAATACATGGCGAATGACATTCATGCCCAAGACTGTAACACCACTATCCCCTTGAGCCTCAGTGACTATAACACCCTGCTGGGCTAACCTCCGGTTACCAATGCATATAGTGGGTTCCCAGTACCCTAGTTGTAAGATAGGCCGACCATTACTAGCAATCAGTTTTAACCTGGCCTTCTCCACTGGACACAACACCCTGCGGTCCCAATGTGCTTCAAAAACATGTTTGGGGATGGTAGTAACCTGGGACCCAGTGTCCACCAAGGCCTCGAGAGGCACACCGTCTATCCATAGAGTCACATGCGGGCATTGCGATAGGAACTTTGAGAGCCATTGTGACTCCTGCGGGCCTGAGATTCTACCTCCCGGGTGTTGGCCCTCGGACCCGGGGGTGGCCCGTTTAACTGAAAGCACTGAGATTGGTAGTGTCCATGTCGCCGACAATAGTCACAGTAGGGCCACTCTCGTGGTGTGGCCCTGTGGGGTATGGATAGGGCAGAGCGTGGGTGCCTGGGAGGTGACTCTAGGGACAGGGCCTGACTGGAGGTAGAGTGGGAGGAGGAGATGGATGAGGTCCCCTTTAGCTCTTGAATGGCTTGACAAAGAGAGCTGACTACGTGAGTAAGGAGGTCAGGAGTAACCAGGGGGCTGGTGAGAGAAGCTTGCACGGCCTGAACGGCTGGAACAGGTGAAATGGCAGGCGTGGTGACAGGCCCAGGGGTCACACCTGTCAGTACTGGCTGACTCGAGGGCGGAGGGCAGTTATGGCAGGGGGAGTCAGTCCCGATTACCCTCAGAGCCAGGGTTTTGAAATCCAGGAAGGACATACTAGGGTTCTGCGCAGCCAACATGCGCAGCTGGCTTTGGATGAGCCTAGAGTCTATGCCCTCTATGAAGCGGTCTGTGATTATGTTTTCTGTTGCAGAGGGGTCAATGACATCCACCTGTTGTAGGGCCCGATAGGCAGACTGGAGGGCAAGGGCATAGTCTCTCAGGGTCTCACCTGGTTTCTGGCGCCGATCATAGAACTGGAGGCGAACTTCTGTGGGGGACTGTACCTCAAATTCCCTCCGGAGGCGATCAAGAATCTGCTGTACCCCGGATTTCTCTGTAGCAGGCCATGACCGGACCTCCTCTGCAGCAGGACCTTCTAATTGTCCGAGTAGAAGCTGTACCTGCTGGGTAGGGGAGAGAGAAACCAGTTCAAGAGTACGGGAAATTTTCTCTTTAAAAGCAGCCAAGGTGTGGGGCTCCCCCTTATAGCTGGGCAGGTGATTGGGCCCAATGAAAAACGGCACTCCAGCAGCACTAGCAGATGCAGGGGGAACAGCTGGAGGAACAGGTGCGCCAGCGGGCGAGGGAGGCGGACTGTTTGACCCGCCGACGGCGTCATCCTCTGAGCTGGACATGCTGGGGAACTCTCACTTATCTGGCTGTCCCAGCGCAGCAGACGGAATCCCTGGATGAGCTGCACAAGTGGTCCGGACGACTGGCGGTGAGCTGAGATGACCGCGGCAGGAGCAGCGGCTTGCAGGAGACAGCGGTGGAGCGGGCGGAAGCTGTGCCCGGCGACTTCCGGCAGGCGCAGCAGGGATCTTCTTCCCCCGGCAACAGAGGCAATGGCTGAAGGGCCGGGGGCGGAGCTTGAGCGGCGCGCGCGCGCGGGAACCTGGGAAATGCGGCCTTAACCCCTTCCTGAGCCACCGGTACAATTGCACAGTCTCTCTGGAGTTGCGGCAGAGTCTTGGGGCACACAATGTAAACGTAATCCTGTTCGTGACGCCAAAATGCAGCACCCCGACCCGTGGGGGCCACTCCGCAGTGTAGATGGTTGTGAGGGTGCAGGAACCGGGGCAGCTGTAGGATAATGTGGTCACGGTGTAGGCACGAGGGTGATACAGCTGGAAACCGGGCTCCTGACCATGCGGGAATACTGGGCGTGCGATTCTTCGTTGTCCTTAGTCAGGGCACCAATGATCACACCAATGCCAAGGTTCAGAAACAACGGTAGTTGTATATTTATTGTAACGGTGGTAACTAGTAGCAACAGTCTCTCTGGATGCAACCGGGAATAAGGCAGTCTTGAATAAAGCAGAGTAATGGGTGATGCTGCAATAGGCTGTGAGAGTAGCGTGCTGAATGATGGGAGTAGTAGTGATACTGAAGTTGAGATGCTGGGTGGAATGAGACTTGAATAAAATACTTGCTGTTGATGATTTGAGAAGATGATGATGAGAGGAGCTGAAGAATGACTGAAGAATCGACACCCAGATGAGAATCTTGAGACTTGAGACAGGAACACAGCCAGCGGACTGGAGCAGCAGAGCAAAACGCAGGTCTCTCTCTTAGCAGGGAGAGAGGACAAACACAACTTGTCTCCTGAAGGTGGAGGACAAGACTGCGGTAGCACAGGAAGTCACATGGTAACCCCAGCCAAAAGCTCGATGACCATTGGTGTGACCATGGAAGCAGGGCACAGTCACGTGACATCCAGCCATTGCATCATCACACCATTAGGCATATACAGAGGAATATACATGAGAAGTACCATCCTTGAACACTAGGAGGCGACATAATACCTTTAGACACTGATACCTGAATACACATGCAATAAATGACTGAAATGGCAGACCTGAATACTGCAGGGGTGACACAATACACGCAGTTTGCAGTGGACCATAGCTTTCCAGAACAGAACAGGTTATAATAAAAGTATGAGCATGAGAATGGCTGTTCTGGGACACTGCAAGTGCGTCAGGCTTATAATTCTTTTGCTGCAATTATTACTGCAGTGTCACTTTAAATCCCATGCCATATTGTTTTGTTGCACTGTCGCTTTTATAAAAGTCTTTTTTTTTTGTGATGTACTTTCCGGTCTACGTATATATAAGTTGGATGGTGACCTATGATTTTTATGCTCCAGAGAAAGAGGCCAGTCTGGCAAAGAAACACGTCATGCTTTAGTCCATATTGCTTTAGTCTATTGTTTTTGTTTTTACAATATGTTTTGAGCAATAATATTTTATACTCACCATACAAGCTACACCTTGCGGATGATCTGCTTCTTATCTATATGTTTCTGGTACTAAATTGCTGAAATAGTAGGAGAGACCTGAACCGATTATACAACCCTCCAGCTCTACACGCAAGAGAGGAATATCACCAATTTAGCACAGATTCTGGCCCAACCTGCTTTTTAATTTCTCCGCCAGATCCCTACTAGTGTAACACATGCTATCAGCATAAAGAAATCCTCTGTGAAGCCTTTTTCATCTTATTTATGTGACCCCAACGACATCTGCTAATCAAAGCTAGTACTGCTCTAACCTAAAGTGAATTGTCAGCACAGAGCTGGGACAGGACACGCTTAGCACGGTCTTTCCCGACTCATTTTCCCGATCAAAACGGGACTGATCGGTTCGGACCAGTCAGAACATTTGACATCTCTATGCCAAAAGTTTTTACAAACGACAGTGGCACTTTAACTAATATATTCTTTGTAAGTAGTCCTCCCTTCCCACCTCCTTTCCTCACCTCAACTACCTAGCAAGATAGTAACACAATACTGTGATATATGTTTTTCCCTTAATGTAAAAGGGTTAAATGTTCCACAGAAACGATCCCAGGTTCTTAGGATGCTCAAAGCCCAAAATGCATCTTTAGGCTATGTTCACACTATGTATGTGTGCGGCTGTATTTTTTATGCGGCTGGAAATGTGCGGCTGAAACTACGGCCGTGGGAAAAAATAGACATGCGGCTGAAAACATACGGTCATTTACTTGGAAATCTGATTCAACTAAAAATAACAAATAAAATCTTTAGAAAGTGATGCAAACACCTCTGGATGCATCTGGGAAAGCAGGGAAACAGTTTACATGAATCGCTATTACCGGGGTTTGCGATCCTCTGCAGTAATGCCGATGCCTCTCATGGTTAATATATTTAATTAATAATAATAATAATCTCGTTGTAATAAAGTCCCTTTCGTTGTTCAATAATTAAATTTAAACGAATCCATCATTTTGCAATTAAATATACTGTTAAAATAAATATATATATATAAATAAATGTATATATATATATATATATTTTTTTTTTTTTTTTTTTGACAGTATATTTAATTGCACAATGATGGATTCGTTTAAATTAAATTATTGAACAACAAAACTGATTTTATGACAACGAAAATGTGTTTTATTAATTAAATATTAATTAGTACAGGAAGCTCTATTAAGCAGTTAATTCATATTCCCGGTAATAGAGCATTCTGTACTAATCATCACTTTACTTTAATGAAAACATCAAATGTTTCTTCTAATTATGTTATCACAATAGCATTATTAGAAGAAACCAGGGGCGGGCTGGGCCGGGGGGCAGGGGGGCATGTGCCCCCCGGGCCGGTCTTCCCCACCACATCACAGGGCCGCAATGTGGCCACTGGTTAAATGCATGAGGGCCGCGCAGGGGGAGCTTACCGAGCATCAGACCGGAGGAGGATGATTTCTGCCTCTGCTGCCGACCCCTGCTGTGACTGCTATATTAGCAGCAGGAGCCCAGGGAGCACTAGGACGCCGGGGCAGAACGCCCCCTCCCCCACACACACTCCCGACAGGCTAGATAACCTTGTGACAGAGAAACAGTGAGTGACAATCACTCCCTGTCTCTCTGTAGAAGACTCCAGCTCTGCAAGTGGCAAGATGTCTGGTTATCTTCCCACTTGCATCTGGTCTCCTCAGGCACAGCTCCAGGCAGCCCTGCCTCCTCAGGCCCCTATCCCCAGCTCAGTGACCGGAGCCCTGTCCCTGTGCACCCTCTAGCTGCAGGGACACTATGGTGGCAGAGCTCTGTCTGGAGGCTGCAGGGGGATAAAACAAGAAGAATTTGTCCCCACAATTCCTAAAGCTGCTCCATGTCTGTGTCGGGGCAGAGAGGAAGAGGGAGGGAGGCCCAGTACAGCAGAGCTATGTGCCAGAGCAGCATGGCAGGAAGCTGTGTGCCCTCCTGTACAGCCTGATCTCCTGTCCCCTCCACTGCTGCCGGCCTGTAACATCTATCAGAGAGACAGACACAGGAGGTTAGTGTATATCTATGTAATGTGTGTCTCTATATACATGTGTTGTGTATATGAAGGTGTGTATATATATACACGTGTGTGTGTGGTTTATATGTGTGTGTGTGTGTGTGTGTGTGTATATATATATATATGTGTGTATTTATATGTGTGTGGTGTGTATATATACGTGTGTGTGGTGTATATATGTGTGTGTGGTGTGTGTATATATATGTGTGTGGTGTATATATGTGTGTGTGGTGTGTATATATATATGTGTGTGATGTATATATATACGTGTGTGTGTGGTGTATATATGTGTGTGTGTGTGGTGTATATATGTGTGTGTGTATATATACGTGTGTGTGGTATATATGTGTGTGTGTGGTGTACATATATGTGTGTGTGTATATATATGTGTGTATTTATATGTGTGTGGTGTGTATATATACGTGTGTGTGGTGTATATATGTGTGTGTGGTGTGTGTATATATATGTGTGTGGTGTATATATGTGTGTGTGGTGTGTATATATATATGTGTGTGATGTATATATATACGTGTGTGTGTGGTGTATATATGTGTGTGTGTGGTGTATATATGTGTGTGTGTATATATACGTGTGTGTGGTATATATGTGTGTGTGTGGTGTACATATATGTGTGTGTGTGGTGTATATATGTGTGTGTGGTGTGTATATATATATGTGTGGTGTATATATATATATACGTGTGTGTGTGGTGTATATATATATATATATATATATATATATATGTGTGTGTGTGTGTGTGTGTAGTGTATATATATACGTGTGTGTGTGTGTGTGTGGTGTATATATATACGTGTGTGTGTGTGGTGTGTGTATATATATGTGTGTGGTGTGTGTGTATATATACGTGTGTGTGGTGTATATATATATGTGTGTGTGTGTGTGTATATATATGTGTGTGTGTGTGGTGTATATATGTGTGTGTGGTGTGTATGTATATGTGTGTGGTGTATATATACACGTGTGTGTGTGTGTGTGTGTGTGTGGGGTGTATATATATATATATATATATATATATATATATATATGTGTGTGTACATAAATCCGTTTGTGTCTAATTCTCCGGCGTGTGGGAGGAATGTGGTGGCATGGTTTGCTTATAGGGGAGCCCAGGCAACTTTTTTGCAAAGGGGCCCTATGTATTCTGTGTCCGTCCCTGCCCGGCCCAGATGTAAAGGAGCGGGGATACCGGCAGACGGGAATCCAAGGCGCACTGGTAGCAGACAGCCCATTGGCTGCCTGCCTTGTCAATCACCGCACCGCACTGTTCCCGGCCTCCCACTCTAGTGACGTCACAGGCTTGAGGTGGGGAGAAGAGGAGCTGTGCTGATTTCTATTTCAGCAATCATACAACAATCATATAATGGAGGGGGGGCTGCTATTAATGGTGAGGGCTTTCCACTAGTTTCCAGGGGGTTGACATTTATGGGGGAGAGGGGAAATAATATTAATGGTGGGGGCTGTCTCCGGGGGGGGGGGGGGGGGTATTACCCTGGGGTCTTACCTAATGTATGGATGCTTGGAGGGGGCCTAATTACCATGTTGTTACACAGAGGGTCCTTCTACAATATATGGACTCTATAGCATGTTATATGGGGTAACAGAGGGGGCACTACATACTCAGGCCATGTGCACCTATAGTAAGAGACTGTCCATTCCGTGACCCGGCCAGGCTCTGAAAAGATCATCCCAGCCGGTACTGACCAGATGATCTTTATGGCTGCAGACTTCAGCGTGCGCCCACATCAGAACTCTTCACTGCACACTATGAAGCGAGCGGCCGCAGCTGCTTGCTTCATAGTGTGCACTGACATGTCAGTTGTTTGCGGCGCCGCAAGGGATCCCTGACAGAGCGTATACTATGTGTATACGATCCGGCCGGGATCCCATAGACAGATCGCACACATATTTTTTTCGTATTAACTACGGCCGTTCTTGCAATCGGCAACAACGGCCGTAGAAATACGAAAAAATACGTTGTGTGAACATAGCCTAATACTGTATGGGAGCACAGAAGGGCCTAACAAGTATTGGGCATGCCCAGATAGGGGCTTAACTAGTCTACTGGGGCACATAGGGGACCCAGCTACTCTGTTGGCGGCATAAAGGGTCCTGATGTCTATATGGATGCACATAGAGGGGCTTTTTAGTTTATTGGGGCACAGAGGTGGCCCAACTAATATATGGATACTCAGAGGGGGGGTAAGGTAACAGGACAGGTAATGTATACAGAGCTGGAGCGGCAGGCGGGTGGCATCAGAAAGGGTTAAGCGGCCGGCAGGTTTACATACACGCAGCGGTCGTTCAGACCACTGCGTGTATGTAATGACAGTGATCTGCCAGGACCTAGCCGACTCGCAGCGTTATTAACGCTGCGAGTCGGTAGGTGTGAAGGCACCCTTAGGGCTGATGGTTGTAACAGGATAAGAGAACCAGAAGGGCAATTTAAATGATTATAGCACTGATATCAAGGTCACCAGGTACACAGCATGGTACCTTAACCTCTTAAGGACATATGACGTACCGGTAGCCCGGGACCGCTGCTATTAGCGGGCACGGTCTGATCGCCGTGCCCGCTAATTAGCTAATCGGAGGCAGCTGTCAAAGTTGACAGCTGCCTCCGATTACCGGAGGCAACGTTTCCCTGGTGTCTAGTGGGGGAGATCGCTCCTCCGGGACCTTGTCCCGGAGGAGCGATCTCCGTTACTGATGCCGGCCGGGGACGCGTCCAAGATGGCGCCGTCCTCGGCTCGGCACTCGTTCGTTTTTCGGCTGCAGCAGCCGAAAGCAAACGAGTGCCGATCTCATGGATCTCTGCAGCATATCTATGCTGCAGAGATCTCAATGAGAGATCACAGTGTATATACTAGAAGTCCCCCAGGGGGGCTTCTAGTATATGTGTAAAAAAATAAAATAAAGTGTTGTTTATAGTAAAAAGCCCCCTCCCCTAATAAAAGTCTGAATCACCCCCCTTTTCCCAGGTTTTAAATAAAAGTAAACAAATAAATAAATAAATAAACATGTTTGGTATCGCCGCGTGCGTAATCGCCCGAACTATTAATTAATCACATTCCTGATCTCGTACGGTAAACGGCGTCAGCGCAAAAAAATCTCAAAGTGCAAAATTGCGCATTTTTGGTCGCATCAAATCCAGAAAAAATGTAATAAAAAGCGATCAAAAAGACGTATATGGGCAATCAAGTAACCGATAGAAAGATCACATCATGGCGCAAAAAATTACACCTCGCACAGCCCCATAGACCAAAGGATAAAAGCGCTATAAGCCTGGGAATGGAGCGATTTTAAGGAACGTATATTGGTTAACAACGGTTTGAATTTTTACAGGCCATCAGATACAATATAAGTTATACATGTTATATATCGTTTTAATCGTAACAACTTGAGGAACATGCATAACAAGTCAGTTTTACCCCAGGGCGAATGGCGTAAAAACACATTTCCCCCAAATAAAAGAAGCAAAAATTATTATGTTAATTTGTTTTCCCTAAGACCCATTGGCATCACAACGATAGGGGTATTTTCGCCCCTGCGAGCCCCTGGGACGAAGGAATATTTAATGAACATATAAACTTTAATAAATTTTTTCCCAATAACCCCTCCCACAGGAAGTATAAGTAGGTTCTCCTCCCCACAATCCTCAGTCAATCAACAAGTATAACTCAAGGGTAGGGAGTCTTGTGATGCCAATGGGTCTTAGGGAAAACAAATTAACATAATAATTTTTGCTTCCCTTGCGTCCCATTGGCATCACAACGATAGGGGAACTAGCAAGTATCATCCCCTAGGGCGGGACATCTGGAACAGCAGCATCAAGTACCGATCTGGCAAACGCTGTTCTAGCAAAAAGTCTAGCATCCAGCCTGTAATGCTTGACAAATGTAGAGGTAGACGACCACGACGCAGCCTGGCAGATGTCTTCCAAGGAGACCGAAGATCTTTCTGCCCAGGTAGAAGCTACAGCTCTAGTCGAGTGTGCGTTAGTAAAAGATGGTGGAGATCTACCTACTGCAGAGTAGCATGTTTCAATAGCGTCACAGATCCACCTGGAAATAGATGGTTTAGAGGCCTTCTTCCCCTTGTTCTTCCCCGAGAAAAGTATCAGCAGGTTTTCTTCCTTTCTGAAAGGATCCATCCTGTTCAAATATATTCTTAGGGCTCTGGGCACGTCTAAAAGAGAAAAATCTCTCTCCTGCGTTGGATCTGCAGGTGAGTATGTTGGCAGAATAATGGGCTCATTAATGTTCCTAAATGAAGCCACTTTTGGGATAAACCCTGGCAAAAATCTCAGTGTGACTTTGTCTTCTGAAAATATAATGTATGGAGGTGTTGATCCTAGAGCTTGAAGCTCGCTCACACGTTTAGCTGAAGTCACCGCCAGAAGAAGAACACACTTCAGAGTGAGGAATTTTAAATCCACTGATTCTAGTGGCTCAAATGGTGGAAGACACAACTGCTGTAGGACCAAAGAAAGATCCCAGGAGTCAATTTGTTTATTTATTCTTGGTCTTAATCTCATAATAGCTTTAACAAAGCTTTTTACCTCCGATCTCTGGAACAGTCTGCACTCTCTGACATAAATAATGGAACCTTAATGTTGCTAGAAGAAAAAACATCCTACGATATTCATAGCCATCTGGAAGTGGAGTTTCACACTCTGCACAGATAAAGTGTTTGCGTTTAGCCGCTCTTTTCCCGGATGGGCTGGTTTCCATAGCCGACATCTGTAACATATCCATATATATATGTAGATAAGCAGTCTGAATGTAACAGGCCTAGCCTGAATGAGAGACTGTAATAATACAATTAAACCACTAGATGGCAGCAAAGCACTTACTTGTAAGGTGGATGAAAAAAAGTCTCCCAACACAGCTGTATACCACTAGAAACACAGCAGACACTTAGGAGTTAGGTATATGGACCTCAGAGAAGTCAGACCTGGTCTTACCTCGTCTGCAGTCCTTTAAATATGGATCCTGGGTCCCCGCATTCGGCACCCCAGCGTACTTCCGGGTGTGACGTCAGGATGTCGGCCACGTGATTCCGCCGACCAATCACAATCCGGGGCCTGGTTCCGAGGCGATGACGCAAATCGCGTCATCGCAGTGCGCCGCCCGCAAAGACGACGCGTACCGCGTCATAGAAGCGCCGCCCCCAATGATGACGCGAATCGCGTCACCAAGATGGCGCCCGCACGAGGACGCTAGATATAGAAGAAAAATAAGAAGAAGAAATAAGAAAAGGTAATAACCTATATCTATCCCCAGGAGCCGGGAGAACCAACTCGGGGATAGACCAGTCTCCAGGGGAAAAAAATCCCCAGGAAACAACTAAAATAACGAGGGAGGGAGCAAGGTCCCCTGGGGCTAAGAGGAGACGAAGTAAAAAAGACTGAGGATTGTGGGGAGGAGAACCTACTTATACTTCCTGTGGGAGGGGTTATTGGGAAAAAATTTATTAAAGTTTATATGTTCATTAAATATTCCTTCGTCCCAGGGGCTCGCAGGGGCGAAAATACCCCTATCGTTGTGATGCCAATGGGACGCAAGGGAAATGCGTTTTTTTTTTTCAATTTCACCACACTTTGAATTTTTTTCTGGTTTCGCAGTGTTCTTTATGCAAAAATTCAGCCTATAATTGCAAAGTACAATTAGTGACGCAAAAAATAAGGGGTCATGTGGGTTTCTAGGTGGAAAAATGCAAGTGCTATGACCTTTTAAACACAAGGAGGAAAAACCGAAAACGTAAAAACGAAAATGGGCCATGTCCTTAAAGGGTTAAAGAGTCACTGTCGTTAAATATATATATATTTTTTTTTGCAGAAATCAATAGTCCAGACGATTTTAAGAAACTTTGTAATTGGGTTTATTAGGCAAATCTGCTATTATCTGCAAGCAAAAAGCCTTTTCCCAGGTCCCCCCCTCCTCTCCTTTCTGCTATCCACTCCTCAGAATCAGGAAATCTCGACTGTTTTCATCTCTTTTATCAGTAGGATCCTGTCTGGTCTATGAAGAGGGGAGGGGGAAGGGGGAAGGAGTGAGATTACCTGGCAGCAGAGAACGGATTGCACAGCGGGGGGAGCTATTCAGAGGCTATTCAGAGTTCAGAGAGGTCAGTGGTGACATCAGAGGAGAGATCCCTGATGTGGCAGTACATTTAACTCTTTGTTGCCCTGTTTTGTTGTCTTTTATCTCTCTCTCCATAGGAAAACAATGAAGACAGGGGAAGAGGTTCAAACTGCTTTTTCATTATAAAAATTCATTTTTTGGCTAATAAACCCAATTACAAAGTTTCTTAAAATTGCCTGTACTATTGATTTCTGCCAAAAAATTCTAACGGCAGTGACACTTTTAAGGCTGCGTTCACACTACGTATATTTCAGTCAGTATTGCAACCAAAACCAGGAGTGGATTAAAAACACAGAAAGGATCTGTTCACACAATGTTGAAATTGAGTGGATGGCCGCCATATAACGGTAAATAACGGCCATTATTTCAATATAACAGCCGTTGTTCTAAAATAACAGCAAATATTTGCCATTAAATGGCGGCCATCCACTCAATTTCAACATTATGTGAACAGATCCTTTCTGTGTTTTTAATCAACTCCGGGGTTTGGTTGCAATACTGACTGAAATATACATATACTGACTGAAATATACGTAGTGTGAACGCAGCCCTAGGGTGCATTCACACAGACAGATTATCTGACTCATTTTTGAAGCCAAAGTCAGGAATGGAGTTTATGGTCTGTTCCTGACTTTGGCTTCAAAAATCTGTCAGATAAATCTCTCTGTGTAAAGGCAACCCCAAGGTACTATGGTGCACACCTGGAGCTGGGTTCCCTTTAATCCAATAGATGTATATCTTGGTATAGCTCTCATTACATACTATATAGTAGGGCTGGGCGATATGGGCCAAAATCAATATCGCGATTAATCGCACATGTAGCCGCGGTAACGATAATTATGACACGCCCCTTTTTGCAAACCACACCCACTTGCTATGAAAAACTGTCAATATCAAAAAAGTAAAAAACTCACTGAGCATGTATGACTATACAGGCGGGGTGGGCGGACAGGGGTGTATGACTATACAGGCGGGGTGGGCGGACAGGGGTGTATGACTATACAGGCGGGGTGGGCGGGCAGGGGTGTATGACTATACAGGGGGGACGGACAGGGGTGTATGACTATACAGGGGGGGGACAGGGGTGTATGACTATACAGGGGGGGGGACAGGGGTGTATGACTATACAGGGGGGGGGACAGGGGTGTATGACTATACAGGGGGGGGGGGGACAGGGGTGTATGACTATACAGGGGGGGGGGACAGGGGTGTATAACTATACAGGGGTGGCGGACAGGGGTCTATAACTATACAGGGGGGGGGACAGGGGTGTATGACTATACAGGGGGGGGGACAGGGGTGTATAACTATACAGGGGTGGCGGACAGGGGTCTATAACTATACAGGGGGGGGGACAGGGGTGTATGACTATACGGGGGGGACAGGGGTGTATGACTATACGGGGGGGGCGGACAGGGGTGTATAACTATACAGGGGGGGACAGGGGTGTATAACTATACAGGGGTGGCGGACAGGGGTGTATGACTATACAGGGGGGGGATAGGGGTGTATGACTATACAGGGGGCGGATAGGGGTGTATGACTATACGGGGGGGCGGATAGGGGTGTATGACTATACGGGGGGGGACAGGGGTGTATGACTATACAGGGGGGGGACAGGGGTGTATGACTATACAGGGGGGGGGGACAGGGGTGTATGACTATACAGGGGGGGACAGGGGTGTATGACTATACAGGGGGGGGGACAGGGGTGTATGACTATACAGGGGGGGGGGGCAGGGGTGTATGACTATACAGGGGGGGGACAGGGGTGTATGACTATACAGGGGGGGGGACAGGGGTGTATGACTATACAGGGGGGGACAGGGGTGTATGACTATACAGGGGGGGGACAGGGGTGTATGACTATACAGGGGGGGGACAGGGGTGTCTGACTATACAGGGGGGGGGGGACAGGGGTGTATGACTATACAGGGGGGGGGGACAGGGGTGTATGACTATACAGGGGGGGGGACAGGGGTGTATGACTATACGGGGGGGGGGCGGACAGGGGTGTATGACTATACGGGGGGGGGCGGACAGGGGTGTATGACTATATGGGGGGCGGACAGGGGCGTATGACTATACAGGGGGGGGCAGACAGGGGCGTATGACTATACAGGTGGGGACAGGGGTGTATGACTATACAGGGGGGGGACAGGGGTGTATGACTATACAGGGGGGGACAGGGGTGTATGACTACACAGGGGGGGGACAGGGGTGTATGACTATACAGCGGGGGGGGGGGGGGGACAGGGGCGTATGACTATACAGGGGGGGGCAGACAGGGGTATATGACTATACAGGGCGGAAGATAGGGGTGTATTACTATACAGGGAAATGTAGTTCCCTAAGTAACAGTACAGGAGTGTAGCATAGGAGGAATGAATGGGCTGCAGCAGGATGTCTCCTATAACTTATCCTGCCTGCTGCAGCCCATTCATTCCTCCTATGCTACACTCCTGTACTGTTACTTAGGGAAGTACAGGACAGCCGCCCCCAAATGCTGCTCCTCCAGCTCTGACACGCCGGCGTCCCTGCACACACAGGAAAACATGGGCAGTGTTCGCCGGCCGGGTGTGTGGGGGAGGAGCCTCGGAGGGGAGAGGTGGGGGGCCTCGGACAGGACGGGACCAGTGGGGGGCATCGGACGGGACTGGACCGCTGGGGGTGGGGTGGTATCGGACAGGTGAGGAGCCTCAGACGGGACCGGACGGGTAAGGAGGGCGGGCGCTTGGACGGGACTTGCGGGGGGCGGGGCCTTCTTACACTGCTGCTCCTCCACCACCTCCCGCTCTGATATTAGCGCCCCTGCACATAATGTACAGCGCTAATGCCAGGCGGCGTGCGTGTGTGCGGGGGGCGCTCTCACAGGATGGGCGCAGTGAGGGGGCACTCTGACAGGGAGATAGAAAAGCAAAAATACCGCAGATACCGTCCTGGCTAAGTTGAGGTCGGTTAACCGACGCCAGTGACGGTATCGGTATTTTTGCGGTATACCGCCCAGCCCTACTATATAGCATGTGAGAAAGCACTAGGTTTAAAGAAGTACTCAGGGGCTTGAGACATCTCAACCAGAGGTGAGACATGGCTCTGATACGGGGTTGAAGGTGCGCGATGGGACTCACACATCTTGATTAGAGTATTGGGGCTGGCCTTCACATCACAAGGGATGTTCGTGGCTGGGAACACTGACCCCAATACTATGATTCTGTGGCGCCTGTGGCATCTACTTTCCCTGCACCGATTTGGGGAGGATAATAGTAGATAAGGGCCAGAGTGGTCCTTGAAAGATGGGCCGCTAGCCTGTCACTCAAGGGCCAGTGCTGTGTGCTTGCCCCCCAGGCTAAAACTTGCCAGCCAGCCCCTGGAAGAAACATTTAGAATTATATATGCGCTCAGCTGATTGGCTGATCCGCTGAGCGCACATATAAAGAGCCAGTCCGCAGTACAGTCACTTCATTGTGCTGCGGACCAGCGAAGAGGACACATCGGGGTGAGTATAAAGCTCTCCCCACCCTCTCCCCAGCACTGCACCCATCCCAGTAAGGATGAAAGATAGTGCTTGACTGCACTGCTAAATCTCTAAGCATTTCATGCAGAAAACTGGGGAGATTGAAGAGAAATGGCCATCCCTGGATACACTGGCTCGGCCCCACCACAGTACCACCCTGTTTCCCTGAAAATAATACATCCTCTGAAAATATGGAGTAGTGGAGGATTTACAGGATAGCTTAAAACAAGGCATACCCCTGAAAATAAGGCATCCCCCAAAATTAAGATCCCGATCACCAGGGTTATGCCTGGGTATGCTGGTGTGTGATGACAACTGCTGTACAGTATATAATAAATAAGTTCATTGTTTTGTTTTGTTTTTTGTTTTTTTTTGCCAATTGTTGATAGAAAAATAAGACATACTGTAGCACATCTTTGGCAGCCAAAACTAATATAAAACACTGTCATATAACACACTGTCTTAGTTTTAGGCAAACACAGTAGGAGTTGCAGCAGTTGCTAAGTAAAGTAGTGAGGGTTGGTATGTGATGAAGTATTGAAGACACGCTCCGGTTCTTAAACAGTTAATGCTTTTACTGAAGAACTTGGTAAAAAGTACAATTTATGTGGTCCTTGCACAGTAGTGTGAAGAGTACAATAGTTACTAGACTTGTTATCCAAGCCTAGGCTATCTACAATCTCTCCTCCTCAGGCTAGGCAGACCTAACTGAAACTAAAACTCACTTTTTCACTTGCTTCCCCTATTATTGGGGAGGGTGTTGTGTGAGGTACCCTTGACAAGGATTGGATCCTGAATAGCTTACAGAACAGGCTGTGATAGGTCAAAGCACAGAATCAATCCAAAACAGTTAACCCATTACATTACTTCTTTTACAGCTGTACCTAAATAGTGTACCACAGAACACTGACATCAAGTGGCAGGAATTGCATACTACAGTTATGTATCGCAGTATATACACATATACAGGATACCAACCTATAACTGCTAGGAAAAACAGTGGACCCAGTCCAGACACTGCAGACTCCCCCACTGAGAAAAAAACATATTCAGCGTACTTATAGGAAGGAAGGTATTTGTAAATATACTATGGAAGAAAAGGTGAGGCACAGCATGGGTTACTGACAATACCAAAATCGTAAACAAGGGCTTGTGGCCAAAGAAGACTTTGTGGATGCGGGGACCGGGTCGCACGCTTGGATGGCCTACCTGCTACCCCCCTTCCAAGATTGTGGGCCCTGGTTCGGTCTGAATTTCCACAACACTTTTAGAAAGCCCAGAGAACCCCCCCTCCTCATGCGCCGTAACGTGGCCCTCAGCACGCTATAATGCAGCAGACTGAACTGTGGCTCTTGGCGCTGCAGCTAGGACCAGGCATGTTCGTGTGTAATAATGTCCATAACCCGGTAGCGGCTCTGGTGCGTGAAGAACTTCCATATGTACAATGCCTGGGCCACATTTTTAACTTGTTCTTAAACCGTTTTTAAAAAAAACTTCCCAAATCTGCCAGAGCTACTGTTGAATGTGTGCGACTTGTGCTCGCACTTTCGTAAGTCAACTGTAGCCGCTGCTAGCCTTAAGAAACTGCAGCAGCATGTATTTGACTTTGACAAACACACTAAATCTCTTAGGTGGGTCAGGGGTACTCATTTATTCAAAAATAGTAAAAAACCCTGGGGCACTAAAGGGCACTAAACCCCTATTATTGCAGTAACCTCACCCTTAAAATATAACTTTTAATAAGTTACTAGTAAAAGCAGTATAGTTTAAAAGCACAAGGTGAGTAGTAACAATCACTGGTCCTAAACTGTCCCTCAGAATACCCAGCCTGCAGCACTGGGAAATTTATCACCCTAACAATCGCTATCTAAAAACTGTATGTGTTCAACTTGCTTTGTTGCTAAGCCACATCATCAGAAAGATATGGTATGATTGAGTTTGACAACCCTGACCTAGATGGTCTTCATGTATAAATTAATATATTTTTACACTATTTTGTAGCAACCTGATTCTCTCCCCTGTCCCCTATTACTGCACCTGATCATCCCCTGTCCCCCAATTCTCTCCCTGATCACAGCCCCTGTGCCCTCATACAGTATGCTCCAGGCCGTTCCTGAGTCTCTTGTAAGGGTCTCCAACCTTTTTCAGCTATAAGGGCCCCTTCCCACTGAGCAAAAGAGGCAGAATTCACGAGTGGATTCCGCTTAAGATTTTATCTGTCCTATTGCTTTAACAGGATTTCTTGTGCGCCTCTGCTCTCCACTCAAAAAAAGAACAAGTGGGAAACTGTGAGGAGTGGCACGGAGCAGACTTTAAAGCCCGCACCCAGAATTGCAGAATGCCAATGGAAATTTTTTTTTGCTTCGATCCTACTGTAAATTCGCTCATCTCTACTTGTGACATATTGCACCCTCATTAGTAATTTTTACATAAATTATTATAAAGAGGCGTTTGCAATTCTTTGTCAAACAGAGACAAGGCTCAGAACTCCTATCATCCTCTTCTAGTGATTCATCACTAGATGACCCCCCCTGTAGACGTGCTACCCGCTTCGGGCTATACACCCCAGGTTCCGGAATTGTCAGCCAATATTGGCGTTGGGAGTGTGAGGTGGGGGCCATTATTCTGGGACACCAGGTTTGATATCACTATTCACTACACTAGCTTTTGTGCATCTATATGAACAATATGGTCTAGGATTTGTTCAATATACTGATAGCATGATATTTTGTTGCACTTGCACTTTATTACATGCATTTATGCTGTAGGAATGGATTTGTAAACCTGCAATGATGCACTAGCACTTTATATTGTCAGGATTTGTCCCAGTAACATGGCCTCCTGTCTCCCCAAGTCTTGTTTTTCATGTTGTTTGTTGTGATTGTATTTAATAAAGATTTTCCCTTTTTTTTCTTTTAGTAGTAAATTTGTGATAATTTCTTTTGGGCATAGATATTCATTGATTCATTGTAGGTGTAGCAATATTGGCATTCAACTTTACACCAGCCAATTTATTGCAGCTAATCAGAATTCTTCCTATGCCAGGCCCTTTATGTGGACCCACCAATCCAAATGATGTGCATACATTTTGGGGCCTTTTGCTCAGTATGGACATAATAAAAAATAAAAAAAATAAACCATGATTAGGTCCTACTGGACTAGTGACATTCTATATTCCACCTCTTTGTATGCCACCATCATATCCAGGCGGGGGTGGTCATAGAGCCTTTGCTGGTGGAGGGCAGTATGGATGTCAAAGCCAACCAGAGAATCAAACTAGTCAGATGGGTGTTAACTTAATGGGGGTGAATATCAGTTATGGGTATGTATTAGGCATAATACACCCACAATTTCACCCATCCCCTGAAATCCCCTCATTATTAAATTTAAAGAGCCACTGTCACAAAAAACTTTCCATGTCAAACATAGCAAAAGTTTTTATTGGAAGGAGCGAGCGTGTTAAGGCTGCGTTCAGACTACGTATATTTCAGTCAGTATATTTCAGTCAGTATTGCAACCAAAACCAGGAGTGGATTGAAAACACAGAAAGGATCTGTTCACACAATGTTGAAATTGAGTGGATGGCCGCCATTTAATAGCAAATATTTGCTGTTATTTTAAAACAACGGCTGTTATATTGAAATAATGGCAGTTATTTACTGTTATATGAAGGCCATCCACTCAATTTCAACATTGTGTGAACAGAGCCTTTCTGTGTTTTTAATCCATTCCTGGTTTTGGTTGCAATACTGACTGAAATATACGTAGTGTGAACGTAGCCTCAGAGCGTAAGTCATTGGGAGAATGAATAAAGAGACAGCTGCTAAAAAAGAAGTCTATGGGGCACATCTCTTTACATAGACACTTTAAGGAAATCGTAAATGGGCTAACAGGTCCATGTTACTATTCTTTAACACACATGGTTGATAAATGTAACGTTGAGGGCATATATATATTTTTTTTATAAAACTCACAACAAACCTTGATAAATGCATATCCAGCTCCATTATCCGTAATCGTAAGGCCCAAGGCATCTTCTGTTTTAGTGATCTCGACTTCTTTGGTCTCCCCTCTAACATGTGCAAAGATAAAATCTTCCAATCCAATCTGTCCACCAAGAAGCTTTTGCATGTCCACTTTATGTGTGTTCAACGTACAGAACAAAATCTGCAAAAAAGAAAAAAAGTATCCATTATATGTGCTGGTTATGGATTTCCAGATATTTGGTTATAGGATTCCTTCATAGAAAGCAGGTTAATAAATATGACTTGATGTCATCCCATAGATCACTAATACTAATAGATTTGGGGTGATTGAGAGCTGAATAGATATATTAGATATTATAGAAATATAATTTATTCTGCTCTTCAACAGTAAAGAGACCTAAATATTCTTAGTATAAATTTATTTACACTAAATTTTTCCAATTAAATAAAAGGGGATGGGAGATTGTAGTAGTCTGACCATTATAAAGGTTTTATTTGAGCTGTCTGGAGATGTCACGTCTCGTGCGGCAGCTTAGACCAGGAATCGCCTGCGGGACGGGGGCACGGGGCGCCGCGATCCGGGACCCGGTGCTGGAACCGGGGAGGTAAGTGAACTTCGGCATCCATAAACACCCCCTCCCCGACCATATCTGAAAAATAAGGCCGTGCCGGAGTACCCCTTTAACATTAGCTGTAGCCAGGGTTACCCTTGATCCCTGACAATTGTGTCAGGGAGCTATGTTAAGTTAATTAGAAAGTTGAGTTAAACGCGTTATTGTGATCAAGTTAAACCTGGCTACAACTCATGTTAAGCCTGGCCACACACATTATTGTGTAGCCCCCGTGTGTGGCTCGACCGGTCACTTGCTAGATGGTAAAGTGTCACTTCACTGCAGTAGTGGTTGGTCGTGACGCCAGTGCCGGTTGGGCACACAGGTATGGTGGCACACCTGCTTTTATTTTAGAGAGGCTGGCTATACCCTTTCCTGTGTGGTCGGTGACCTGCCAGGTTGTGAGGGGGTCCCTTGGGCGTTTATCACAGTAGTCCGGAGTGGGGTTGTGACACACCCGGACTATTGATACAGCCACCCACAGAAAGGGGAGATGACCCAAGGAAGCTGCTGTGACTGTGTAGGTGCTTGGATAAGAATTATCATTGTAATGCATTGTTTAAATTTAATGGTATAATATGTGGCTCTACTCTTCTTTGCATTGACTTTTATTGCCCTCTTTTCAAAGCAGTGAATCCAAATTGTTTGTTTACAGTCTTCTCTCTATCAGTTTCCCCTGCCCTCTTCCATCTCCTCCACACCCACCCCATGTTTCACACCTGGTAGTACTTCTCAGCTAGTTAACTAACTATATAGTGAACTGCTCTGGTCATTCCTGGCCATGGTCATTGCTGATCACTGGTCATGGTGATTGCTGATCATGGTCTGCTAACCACCCCCTACCTGACATCTCCATCTCTGTCTGTGGTGCAACCATAACCCCTAGACAACAAGCCCACTGCCTTGGGGTTATGTTTGACTCTGATCTGTCCTTCATTCCCCATATTCAATCTCTTTCACATTCCTGTCATCTGCATCTAAAAAAACATCTCTAAAATCCGTCCTTTTCTTACTGTCGAATCTGCTAAAACTCTCATTGCCGCTCTGATTCATTCCCGTCTAGACTACTGCAATTCCTTACTAATCGGCCTTCCTTCCCCTAAACTCTCCCCTCTCCAGTCCATTCTCAATGCAGCGGCCAGGCTCATCTCCCCCTGTGCCAGTTACTCCCATCTCCAGGACTTCACCCAAGCTGCACCAGTTCTATGGAATGCATTACTCAAGACT
Source organism: Dendropsophus ebraccatus (assembly GCF_027789765.1). Classification (NCBI taxonomy): domain Eukaryota; kingdom Metazoa; phylum Chordata; class Amphibia; order Anura; family Hylidae; genus Dendropsophus; species Dendropsophus ebraccatus. Next base: position 91,138,190 of record NC_091460.1, on the reverse strand, counting down.
TTTAGACTTACCACCAATACCCAAAGCTTTAAACGTGCCTTCAAAACACATCTGTTCAAACAGGCTTACCAGGTTCCCTAAATTGATCCCCCCCTCCCCCCAATACATACGCCAGGCACTTAAGCACTTAGACCTGTAGCAGGCAGGAATTGGTTGGTGACCAGTTTACCCACCTTTACCTACCTGCACTGCCTTATTTATAAAGATGGCCGGACCATGCTAAAAAGGAAGGACTTTGCCCTTTTGCCATTTTGTCTCAAACCCCCTCCCTAATAGTCTGTAAGCTGATGCATGCGTGCAGGGTCCTCACTCCTCATGTATGGATAATTATATGTAGATCTCTGTAATGTCTGTTTTATGTCTATGTATGTACCCCGAGAACTGTAAAGTGCTGTGGAATCTGTTGGTGCTACATAAATAAAAATGATTAATATTATTATTATTAACCCCTTAGGGACCAAGCCTATTTGGACCTTAATGACCAGGCTCCTTTTTCAAAATCTGACCTGTCTCACTTTATGCGCTTATAGCTCAGTGATGCTTTAACGTATGCTAGCGATTCTGAGAATGTTTTTTCCTTACATATGGTACTTTATGTTAGTGGCAAAATTTGGTCACTGTCTTGTGTGTTTTTTGTGAAAAAAATCAAAATATCATGAAAAATTTGAAAAATTAGCACTTTGCGAACTTTGAAATTCTTTGCTTCTAAAAAAAGGAAGTCATATCACATAAATTAGTTAGTAAGTCACATTATCAATATGTCCTCTTTATTTTGGCTTCATTTCGTAAACATATTTCACTTTTTTAGGGTGTTACGGGGCTTAGAAGTGTATCAGCAAATTATGAAATTTTCATAAAATTTCCAAAACTGATTTTTTTTAGGGTCCAGTTCTATTTTTAAGTTGATTTAGGAGGCTTGTATACTGGAAACCCCCATAAGTGACCCCATTTTGGGAACTAGACACCTTAAAGAATTAATCTAGGGGTATAATGAGCATTTTAACCCAACAAGGGCTGGAGGAAAGTATTCACAATTAGGCCGGAAAAAAATGGAAAATAGAAATTTTCCAATAATATATTTGTTAAGATTAAAGTATCTCATTTTCATAAAAAACATGAGAGAAAATGCACCCCAAATTTTGTAACACAGGTTCTCCTGAGTACAATGGTACCCAACATGTGGGCGTAAACCACTGTATGGGCACACAGCGGGGCTCAGAAGGGAAGGAGCGCCAATTAGCATTTCCAGTTCAGATTTTGCTGAACAAGTTTCTGAGCGCCAGGTGCATTTGCAGTGCCCCTATAGTGTCAGCAGAATTAAATCCCCCCAAAAGTCACCCCATTTAGAAAAGTAAACCCCTCAAAGAATACATCTTGGGGTGTGGTGACCATTTTGACCCCACAGGTATTAGAGGAAAGTATTCAAAATTAGACAGTAAAAATGAAAAAAAATAGAATTTTTCCAATAATATGTTTGTTTAGTTTGAAATTTCTCAATTTCACGAGGAACAGGGGAAAAAAGCACCACAATATATGTAACACAGGTTTCCCTGAGTAGAACGGTACCCCATACGTGGGCATAAACCACTGTATGGGCACACAGCGGGGCTCAGAAGGAAAGGAGCGCCAATTAGCATTTTCCGTGCATGATTTTTCTGAAGAAGTTTCTGAGCGCCAGGTGCGTTTGCAGCGCCCCTGTAGTGTCAGCAGAATAGAAACCCCCCAAAGTCACCCCATTTAGGAAAGTACACCCCTCAAAGAATTCATATTGGGGTGTGGTGAGCATTTTGACCCCACAGGTATTAGAGGAAAATATTCAAAAGAAGACAGTAAAAATGAAAAAATCGAATTTTTCCAATAATATGTTCATTTAGTTCGAAATTTCTCAATTTCACAAGGAAGAGGGGGGGGAAATATATGTAACGCAGGTTCTCCTGAGTAGAAGGGCCTCAGAAGGAAGGTAGCGCCAATTAGCATTTTCAGTGCATGATTTTTCTGAAGAAGTTCCTGAGCGCCAGGTGCGTTTGCAGTGCCCCTGTAATATCTGCAAAATAGAACCCCCACAAAAGTCACCCCATTTAGGAAAGTGCACCCCTCAAAGAATTCATCTTGGGGTGTGGTGAGGAAAGTATTCAAAACTAGACAGTAAAAAAGAAAAAAATAGAATTTTTCCAATAACATGTTTGTTTAGTTTGAAATTTTTCAATTTCACTAGGAACAGGGGAGAAAAAGCACCCCAACATTTGTAACGGAGCTTCTCCTGAGTACAATGGTACCCCATATGTGGGCATAAACCACTGTATGGGCACACAGCAGGGCTCAGAAGGGAAGGAGTGTAATTTTAGTTACAGGCAATATGTGAGTGTTTACTGGCTATCTGGGGTGGTAATGGACAATCTCGGGGTGTTTACTGGTGATCTGAGGTAGCGACAGGCAATCTGGGGTGGTTATGGGCAATCTGGGGTGGTTACGAGCAGTCTGTGCCAATCTGGGGTGGTTACGGGCAATCTGGGAAGGTGACGGGCAATCTGCGGAGGTGACGGGCAATCTGGGGTGGTGACAGGCAATTTGGGGTAGCTACGGGCAGTCTGTGGCAATCTGTGGTGGTTACAGGCTGTCTGCAATGGTTACGGGCTGTCTGCGATGGTTACGGGCTGTCTGCAATGGTTATGGGCTGTCTGCGATGGTTACGGGCTGTCTGTGATGGTTACGGGCTGTCTGCAATGGTTACGGGCAATCTGGGGGGTTACGGGCAATCTGGGGGGTTACGGGCAGTCTGGGGGGTTACGGGCAATCTGGGGAGGGGACGGGCAATCTGGGGTGGTGACGGCCAATCTGGGGTGGTGATGGGCAATCTGAGGTGGTTACAGGTAATCTGGGGTGGTTACAGGTAATCTGGGGTGGTTACGGGTAATCTGGGGTGGTTACGGGTAATCTGGGGTGGTTACATGTAATCCAGGGTGGTTACGGGTAATCCAGGGCACTTGGCTTTGGTGACAGGTAAAAAAGTGCCGGCACCATTTGGAACAAGCGATCATTGGTATATATTATATACCGCTGATCACTTGTACTGGGACCACACCAGTTGGTGCCCGATCATTGCCCCATGCTCTCCGTCACCTCTGGTGGTGGAGAGAATGGAGCTTTGATCATTTTTAGAAATTCCATCACTTTGAACAGAGTCTGTTCACAGTGATGGCGGCGGCCATCTTGGATCAGATGGCCGCCCAGGGAGGGGAGGGTCAGTGACCAGGTCACTAGGGTTAATTCTGGGGACAGGGGGTGGAAATGTTCTCATCTCCTCTCACCGTGGATTCACTGTGAGAAGAGATGAAAGCGTTCAGCTGCGCTGGGAATGCCTGTTACCGGTGGCCACCGTTATACTGTTAATAACGGCGATCGCTGGTGAGGGGACTGGCCGGGACTAAGCCCACACTCTGCCCCGACTTCTTAGCGACCTCCAATAGCTGAGAGAAGGGGGCTGCGAGCATTACCAGCGCCGCTGCACTATTCTGCACCATCGCCATAAAGAGCTGATGGCAGCAGAATAGAGCCCATTAGTGATCGCCGTAAAAATCCATATCGGCGGTCACTAATAACATAATACATGTATTCTCTGGGTCACTACGGTTACGGCTATACCACATTTGTATAGTTTTTTTTGAACTATTATCCCTTTGGCACAATAGAAACTATCTTCCTGGCAAAAACCCACAAAAACTGTAAGATCCATAGCGTTCTTATATTTTGACCGACAGAGCTGGTTTGGGGCTTATTTTTTGCGGGAAGATCTGTAGTTTCTATTGATACCAAGTTTTATATGTATATGACTTTTTGATCTCTTTTATGACATATTTTCTAAAGTGGATTGATAAAATACAGCTATTCTGGTACTGTTTTTGTAATTTTTTTTTTTACAGCGTGTGTCGTGCGGTACAATTATTGATATAGTTTTATAGATTGGGTCGTTACGGACATAACAATACCAAATATGTATAGGATTTGTGTTTTTGATCACTTTTATGTCATGTTTTATTGGGTATAGGGAATATAATGCATCTTTATTATTGGGGGGGCTGTGTTGTGTTTGGTGCACATTTTTTTTCACTTTTTTATACTTTTACACTAGTGTACATTACTGTACACTAGTGTAAAATACTTAGATCACTGATACAATAAATTGCAGTACCTGATGTACTGCAATGTATTGTATCATGCCTCATGCTATAGCCACAGCCCCCCCTGTCAGCATGAGGCATCTCCATGGTGACCCCGGGGACCTTCATTAGGACCCCGGATCACCATGGAGACCACCAGGACACCGGACGGCGCCGCGGGACATCGCGACCGTGTAAGTGACCCACGCCGCCGACCGGAACCAGTTAGATGCCGCTATCAAAGCATTTAACGGGTTAAACTGCCCGGAGCGGAGAATCCTCCGCTCCTGGCAGTTTCAGGGGGGGGGTCAGCGGTCGCTGGGCGGCAGTTCGTTCCGATGCGTACGCCGTTAAAAGGCGTACGCATCGGAATAAAGCCCATTAGTGGCCGCTGTGAAAAGGCAGCACGGCGGTCACTAAGGGGTTAAAGCGTAACTGTCATTTTTTTTTTTTATTGCAGAAATCAGTAGTATAAGATTTTAAGAAACTCTGTAAAAGGTTTCATTAGCCAAAAAAGCCTCCTTCTGTACTCAAGAAGCAATCTCCCAGCTTTCCCCCCTGACTTCTTATCTGTGCATTATCAGGCAAACACGTCTTCATTACAGAGAAGCCAGTGAAGACGGGTTCTGCTCTCTCCATTGTAAGCCTATGAAGGGGGGAGGGGCTGAGGGAGATGAGGGAGCAGGAAGAGGTGACATGGAGGTCAGCTGTTTGTAGACTGTCTGGGCACCTAAAACGCAGGATTCTGGGGTCAGAAAGGTCAGTGCTTATCTATGAACTTACTGAGAGAAGATTGCAGGGTGTTGTGCTTTGCAAGACTGCTCCGTGCTCAGTCACTCCTAACAGCCCCTCCCCTCTCCATAGCCACATAATGGAGACAGAAATCCTGCTTCTTCTGAAGTGAGGGGGGAGGCTGGGAAATTGCTTTTCCAGTCCAGAAGGAAACTCTTTTGGTTTCTAAAACCTATTACAGAGTTTCTTAAAATCGCTTGTACTATTGATATTTAATGTTTTCAAAAAAATGACCCTGAAATGACAGTTACACTTTAAGAATCACGGAGTCTCGTTACAATTACTAAACTCTTCTTTACTGCAGGAATACTTGATACAGAGATATACAATAGACTTCCCACTTGACAATAAACTTAAGACTTGACTGACAAGACTTGTACTGAGAGCTCAAGAGGTAGAATAGCTGTGCTGACTTGGTTTGCGTGTGGAGAAGTAGAGAAAGTTCAGAGGAGTAGAGAGGAGGATGTCGAGAGAGTCCCAACCCAATGTACTGTAGTACTGTGCTCTTCTGGAACTTTAGAATAAGTAGAATACTTGAGAGTAGATAGAATACTTTTGCCCATGTTTTGACCCCTTGGTCTTCGCACCACCTATAGCCCAACAGTGTAAGACGACCCGTCCTAGAGGGTGACACAAGCCCCAGACCTTGTTACTTGGGTTGAGCAGAGTGGTCAGAGTTTTCTGGTTACACCCGCACTGTGAGATAGAGTACGTAGGCTTCTAGTAACTTTGGCTTATCCAGATCCTCTGTTATAGGATACCGTCCTGCATTTTTAGACTGATTCATGGCGTGGACTGGGATGATCCCTGACTTGTCATCTCCGAGAGTGTTTAACACTGCATAGTGTGTAGAAGAGTTGCTTTCAAGAAATGAGTGTCTGTGCTTCCCATGTGTGTCTGTTTTGCTTAACAGCTAGATTAAGACTCACTGGACTCTCTGTTTTGCAATGTGACTAAGGGTGCGTTTACACAGAGATTTATCTGACAGATTTTGGAAGCCAAAGCCAGGAATGGATTTGAAAAGAAGATAGATCCCAGTGTTTCCTTTATGATCTGATCTCTGTTCATAGTCTGCTCCTGGCTTTGGCTTCAAAGATCTGTCAGATAAATCTGTCTGTGTAAACGTACCATAAGACTCTCTCATGTAAAACCTGCTGTGAGTGGGTGAGAAGAGAGTGCAAGAGAAGAAAGGAGATAGGCAAAGGAGAAAAAAGAGCTCTCATTGGAGCACAAGTCACAAACAACAATAACCCCTTGAGTACTACAGCTGTGCAATCCATAGGTACACAACATACATACTAGTGACATCTAGTGGCAAAACTTAAGTACGACTACATCACCACTTACGTAGTACATGCTTTTGGGGGTGTATCTACTAGCAACAACCGTGGTGGAACACATCATATATAAATAAATAAATAAATAAATATATATATATATATATATATATATATATATATATATATATATATATATATATGAATAATGGTATACTGGGCTGTATATAGGTTTTCAGGTTTAGGCTGGTGGATCTATAGCAATCTACAGCACTCCTTCACCACCATCCCCCAGCAGAGCACACAGAGGATGGTGGTGGCAGCTCTGCAGTGGGGAAGGCAGCGGGGTGCATGGGGGCCATAGGGCTGGTGGTCAGGTAGGAGTCAGGGGAAGGGGATTTAGTGATGCTGGTGCCCTGCATCCACGTTGGGCTATACAGGAGTGTTCCAGAGATCAGAGTGTGGGGTTTTCTTCTTCTACCTATCCCTGCACTCTATACATACTCACACATACTTACCCACTGTGACAGTGAACAGACAAATGTATGCAGAACGCAGAGACTTTCCTTTTTCAAGTTATACCCACACACATGATGCATTGTTAAGCAGCTAAATGAGGACAAGTCAGAGATCACCCCAGCCCACGCCGAGAACCTCTCTTAAAAGAGTAGGGTGGTATCCTAGACAGAGGAACTGATCCAGATAGAGCAAAGCAACCGTAACCAAGGTCTAAGTACTCTATCTCGCAGCGCAGGTGACACTGGATAAAATCAGACACTTAGGTAACCAAGACTGGGTCTTGTGTCACGCTCGTAGGACAGGTAACCTGACACTGCAGGGTAGAAGGTGGTTATAGCAACATTCCGTTCGAAACACGGGTACAAGTATTCGCTACTTCTCAAGTATCTTTCAAGTATTTCTTTCCACGAGTTTCTGCAGAGCACATTACTACACTGGGTTGGGGCTCTCCCGACAAACTCCTATCCACTCTTCTCAACTCTTCTACTCTACTCAGCACTCAACTGAAACAGCACTGCTTCTCTACCTCAGCACTTAAGCCTCTCTCAGCACAGATTTAGTGAACTCAATTCTGTATCTCAGAAGTCACTTGTTACACCACTATGCTGTATTGTAAGAGACTTTCAGTAAAGACCACTTTATTCATTCTACTGGGACTCAGTGATAATAGCAACAGCACCTATACACACAGGCTACACCATCCTTGGGTCATTTTCCCCTTTCTGTGGGTGGCAGTACTAACAGTCCGGGTGGGTCATCTTCGAACTCTGGATCACCATGATAAGAGCTCTAGGGACCCTCCCGCTACAGTTGCAGCTTTTGAATCTTCCTTCCCTCTCCTCTCTCCTTACAAAATTTATCTGGGCTCACAAACAGCCTCGCCTGGCCAAGTTTATCATATTTCGCCCCAAAGCCCATGGAGGTGTAGGACTTCCCAACCTTTTCCAGTATTATGTGTCCAATCAAGGGGAAAAGCTCCCAGCACAAAACCCACCAACCCAAGGCCTTGAGGAAGCGCGCTGCACATGTGTGTGTGAAACGGCTGTAGCCCAGTCACTTGTCAGCGTCTAAACCAAGCCGCTATGCAATAAAGGCTATTTTATTCCACTGAACTGGTGAGTGCCACAAATTCTTCATTGTGACTTTTCCAGTTTTATGTTGCTGTACACCTATCCAGGGTCATAGACTGGCATAGACATGCCTCGACTAAGCTTTGGGTTGAGATGGAAAGTGCTCTCTCCCCAGTATCATTGCTAGCCGCCCCTTGGTCGCCTTCTTCTGTCCACTCTGTTAATGCCCATCCTACCATAGCCCCCACCTTAAAAGTGTGCCATAAGCACCTCTATTTGGGACACCTTACTCCTCACCCCTCCGCCTTGTTTCCTGTGCTGGGTAACCCATCTTTCTCGCCAGGGATGGATGACCCTGTTTTTCGTGGATGATTTAAGTCGGGTTTCTTCAGGGCTAAAAACTTCCTCCTCGGCTCCACTTGGATCTCGATCTCGGACCTTAAAAACCTCACAGATCCCTGCCCGCTGGGGTTCTGCAGGGCTCTGCAGCTTCACCACTTTTTTCATTCTTTACCTTCACCGCCTGGCTTCGCATGGCCTCTCAACACCTTTGAGTCAATCTGTTTGGGTTCTGGCCCTCTCCATAACTTTCTCACTTCTCTATACCATGTTGGGCTCCCCACCGGAACAGTCATGTACGCCTTTCTTGTCAGCTGGAGAGGCAGACTAAGGCCTTTCATTCTCTCCAGCGCAGATGGAAAGGCTATACTCCTGCACCCATTGTTCCTCTATTTCTTCCCGATTCCAGGAAGCGGGATATAAGCTGCTCTCTCGCTGGTATTATGTCCCTACACGCATTCACGATGTTTCCGGAGGCCTCACCGATGTGCTGGAGAAATTGCATATCTTTTGGAGTTGCCCCAAGTTGACCTGCTACTAGAAGGAAGTATAGTGCATCACCTATACCTTCACAGACTACCCTCTCCCTTTCTCCTCGGCTCTCTTTCTCCTCCTGCACATCTCTGACATCCCTCTTAAATCCTACAGACATTCGGTCCTTCATCCTCTAATTAACACGGCTTAAGCTTGTATTCCGGTCTTGTGGAGAAATCCTGATCCTCCTAGTGTCTCCATGTGGATACGTAAGGTTGAGGATTATTTATTTATTTTTAATTCATTTATTTATTTTAAATTTATTTCCTTTTCCCTCTTTCTTCTCCTACCTCTTCTTTTTCCTTTTCTGTCTTTCTTTCCTTAATGCATTCTTGTTCTTGTGCTTTATTGTTGTTACCTTGCATGATTGTATGTACCTTTTCCATTATTAATGGTCTTGCCTAAGATATCTCCCTACTTGTGCCTTGTTGGCAACTGTTGTTTTGTTTCTTGTATTTGGAAAAATTTTATAAATTCAGAATTAAAAAAAAAAAAAAAAAAAAAAGCCCAAGTGACCCATCACAGCCCAGCAGGTCACCAACCCTTGGGGATTAATATAGCCAGCCACTATACAAAGCAGGTATACCATCACATCTGTGTGCTAAGTAAGCACTGGCGTCATGACTTTACCATCACTGGCTGAGCTATATTCCAACTACCGACATAACATCATCCCGGCTGTTGTGCACTAAATGCGACCACCACAAGAGCCCCCCACCTGCTTCTCGTGGATGTGGCTGAACTTATGCCCCTCCAAAAGAAACCTGTGCTAATTCTTTTGAAGGGACAGGTTGAGCCACATCCACGAGAAAGGCAGTGGAGAAAGGCTGACGCCAAAACCCGTCCTGTAACTGTAAAATTGGATATGTGAATTACCTAATAAACCTTTTAAGCCTCTATTGGTGAGTGCCAGGACCTACTTTAAACTATACTATTGGGACTTTCTTCTTCCATGTGCACAACCCTTGTTATCCAGAGTGCCATCTCAGCTCCATAATCATTTAGCAAGCTGCATGGACATTGCTATGGAACGATCCGCTATAGATTTTACATAGCCTTTAAATACTTTGTGGGTGCTCTTTACTGCTTCAGTAAGTATATATGATTGGGAACTGCAGATGGACCTAGACTAGCAAGTCCAGGTTTCGCTCGCGATTCACAACTTTCTATGCTATGTGTACTGGATAAGAGCCCTATTATTTGGAGCCATTATCTGCTTATTTTGGCTGCAATCGCTTCGTGTAGTAAAGACAACAATCAGCCAAGGAACCGATCATCAGCTGATCGAGGTCTTTCAACATGTTCAAAAATCATTGGCCACCGGCCATGCACCTCTACCTGTAGTGGTCATGTGGGACCGATGGCTGATGTCCGTGCAACAAGACGAAAATAGAGCCTTATAATAGGCTTTGGAAGCGAGTGTCAATCTAGCAGAAGGGCGCCGCTTACCTAGTATATGAGGTCGTGTAATATGGCCCTAACAGACTGGGCAAGAGCGCACAGAAAATGCTGTGTTCTCACATTGCGTTATTTACACAACCACAATGTGAGAAAACACCCTGATACTCAGCCCTCCCTGCTCTTGTCTCTAGGCTTGGCATCTTCCTCTAGTGACCATCACATGCACAACAGAGGATGCTGCACCATACAGCCAGGAGCAAGGAAGGGTAGGTGCTAAGTTCCCTACAGTAAGCAGCTATCTCTTTAGAACACTGTATAGTTTATTAGGGGGGTGGGAGGGGGCAACAAAATTAAAATTGTCACCCAGGGCCTCCACCAATCTTTTTTTTTTTTTATTACTATTTATTAACAAATCGCTTCTACATACAAAGATCCACATAAAATTATTAGATAGAGGCTTGTGATGCCCATCCCCTCCAAGGTTACTTAAATTAGGTGTAGCTTAATTCACTTGTTTCCATCAATATTGCATTTTACAGTACTTTACTATCCATGGGATGTATCTCCACCCAGCTCTAGACTGTGTACTTCTATCTTTTACCCCCTGTTCTATATTTGTCGTTCTTACACTAATAACCATCCTTCAATTGGATTGGAATAGAGCGCCCCAGTAGACACACAGTGTCGGCCCCACTGACCCATTCACGCTCGTCCCCAGACCAATACTCACGACCACCCAGAGTCAGTACTCACCTGGAAAGGGAAATCTTTACCATTACACCCTTACAATTACCAATAACATTATGTATAAAGTTTCAAAGAGACTATGCAGATTTTTAGCATACTGAATCCATTGAGCGAGTCAGGGCCTCCACCAATCTTAATCTGGGTAATGTAGCAGTACAGCGCTGCTTGAATATGACTTGAAACGCCACTGTACCGTTTGAATGGAATAAACCACTTTTTTACATGATTTAACCATTGGTGTGCTCAAACTTTGGAGTATCGATCAAGTTCCTTTGCTGTTTGCACCCTACTTCAACTGTATGTGCTGCTCTTTTCTTTTTATCTAGATAGATAAATAAATAAATAAATAGATAGATAGATAGATAGATAGATAGATAGATAGATAGGAGATAGATAGATAGATAGATAGATAGATAGATAGATAGATAGATAGATAGATATCCATACAGCAAAAAGTCTTTCAGCAGCACAAAAAAGTCAATTTAAAGAAGTGTGGGTGCACGCCTCACCAAACCGGACCAGGTTGGCATCAGGGAATCCACGATACAATAGTAGAGACAGTACTTCTAAAGAATCCAAGTGAAGTTTATTGTACACCAGTGCGACGTTTCGGAACGATAGCCTTGAAAAAGTGATAAACCTCGCTTGGATTCTTTGGAAGTGCTCTCTCTACTATTGTATCATAGATAGATAGACAGACAGACTGATTGAAAAAGCTCTCAATATGAAAGCGAAACGTTGTGGTATCTGGGCGAAATAAAAACTTTCATTTGAAGTGTTTGAATGCTTGGCACCAATGCATTCAAACACTTGAATCATTCAAACAATGATTCAAGAGTGCTGCCCAAATATTCTTTACTAGATAGATAGATAGACACACAGTTGGTCACGCCTTATGTTACTATTTTCTTAGAACAGAGAGTCTTGAGGAGTGTGACATTATACCTCCATTTTTACTTTTTTTTTTATGGGGGAAGGGGTTAATATTCTATGTGGGCTCTAAGGGCAATTTTTGTGCTATGGCTGCTTTTTAGTTTCATTCTGGCCCTGACAGATACATATCTATTATTGGGACATTTAGAGAAAATGAGATGTGTTAACAGCATGCTGCCTTGTGATTTTTCCTACAGAAAGAATAGGAGAGTGAATGCAGCTGAGGGAAAGCAATAGACAGCTTCAATCCCACAAAGGACAACATCTGCAAGGAAGTTTGCGTTTCCCACAGGTCCTCCTTTCTTTCATACTCCAAAACATACATTTAAGTGAATTTATCATGTACAGTAAGCCTTAATGGAGTCAGGGGCTGATATGAGCAATGACAAGCTATGTACAGTGCTGTGGAATAAACTAGCATTATATAATGGAATTATTATTATTATTATTATTCTGGGAATTGTAGTACAGAGCGACTGCTCAATCAGGAATTATAACCATGCATTTTTTGTGGTTTGAGAACCAGGGCAGCCAGGTATGCAATATTATCTGCTGACATCTACTCCCATTAAAGGACATCTACCACAGTTCTTGGGCACAATAAAGCACTGGCACTACTGAACAGATGGGGCTACCACTGCGGATCCCTGCCCAGTAAGCCTTATGGGCAAACTCGCAGCAGGATGTACCTCCCGCTGCAAGTTTGTCTGAAGCCCACTCCATTAACCCACCTGCCGCCGGAGCCTATACTTCACCTGGTACCCGCTACGGCTTGCTTTAGGGGTTCTCGGCACGTCCCGCTCGGCCAATCAGTGTGCTGATTGGCTGAGCGGGACGTGAACACATCGGGAGCCCCGAAGCAAGCCGGAACGGGAACCAGGTGAAGTATAGGTTCCGGCGGCTGGGGTGTTAACGGGGCGGGCTGCGGACAAACTCGCAGCGGGGTAATCCTAATGCGAGTTTGTCTGCCCATAGAGCTTACCGGGCAGGGATCCGCAGTGGATCTCGCTGCGAATACGCAGCGAGAAATCTCCTGCGGATCTGGTACGTGCACAGCAATCATGTCAGTAAGAGGCCACTTGGAAATCTTTGTATTGTCTCTGTATTGCTATCATACCTGAAATTTTGCTTATGTCATGGTGAGACATGGTGTGAGGATAGGGTAGAGGTCCAAGCAGCCATTGCTCCAAATTCTATAGCACCACCCCTAGTGCACCAGGTACCTACTTTGGACACTGAATAAAATATATTTTCCCAGTGATAAAAGCAGCACCACCAGACAGTAAAAGTACCATGGATTACACAGTAACTTCATCTATACAATGGTGCCAGTGGTAAATTGTGCCTTTACACTTATTACAAACTTTCTAAATCTTTATAACGAGAAAGGAGGGGTAACCAAACTTGTTGAAATAGAAAGGTTAAAGCAATATATATATATATATATATAAATATATATATATATATATTTAAAGTCAGTTATTCAGGCATAGAGTGGGACTGCCATGCTGCCTAAACAGGAAATAATGTTGTGCTGTGAATGCATGCCTTGTAAGCATACGATGTTGCTGATAAACATGGAACAAAAAAAAGTATTTCTTTATAACAATAATAGAATTCTCACCTCAGTTGGAGATATGTTGAACACCTCTGCAATTTTGGCGTAAAGTTCTTTGACATTGGTGAAGCCCTCAATTTTTCCAGTTGGGCTGCCATGAGCCAACTGAGTATGGAATACCAGCCTTGGTCTGACTCTTGGTGGGTGCGGAGGTGCCACGTTGCCCTGTGATGGTTCCGCTGGAACATTCTGTCTGGTCTCTTTTTGTGTCGTCTCTCTTGGGCCATTGCATTCTTGCTTTTCAGGGTCCACTCCGTTCTCCATGAATTCCGTTTCCAGTTGCTCTGTTTGTTTTTTTGCTCTCCTGTCTGATTTGCGCAGTATCTCCTCTTTGCCAAAAAGGTGTGCTAAGAAACAAAGGCAAAGATAGCATTGGGCAGATAAATAATTGATGCTGGTTTACTCTGAACCTATACCTTGTAAAATAATCCTTTCTGAGTATAAAGAGCAGTAACTCAATTCCACAGCTCAGGTGGTTCTTCTCAGCTCTGTCAGCCTTAAACTCCTGGGATCAGAAAACTCAGAGGTATAGCCAGGGATGTGCATGGAAAATGCTCTCCAGAGACACGTCACTTTATTTATCAATTAGACAAACGTCAATTAACTCCTACAGCCTAAGCTACAGATGGCTACAATGTGCTGTATGCAAAATCACATCTGCCTGTCTGCCTGTGAAATACAAGACTGCAGTATGGGTCTGTTACTTATAAAATACTAAAAGATATAAAACTAGGAAAATAAAAAATAAAAAATAACCACAAAAACAAGAATAGGAGCCTATAATAAAACAAGAGATAGAAGAGAGAAACAAAAAAAAGCCAGGAGGATGCTGCCTCGTGTAATCCTGATCGATATAGTAAGTGGGTAAGTGCCCAGTATAGATGGACTCTCACCTTAGAGCCCCTTTGGCTTTATATGTATAACTAGAGACGAGCGAAGCAGCTGAAAATTAGTTCTGCGAACTGACAATTTTAAAAACATGTCAATCAGCCAGTCAATTATTCAATTTCTGCTCTGGACAGCAGAGGACATTGGTGTATCAGCAGCATAAAATCGGAAAGCTAATAAAACATTTCACACGTTCCAATCCATTTTTAAGTAGCCTTCTACCTCCCCCTGTGTGGCAACCTTTGTCTCCCCAGTCAATTTTTAAGAAACTCTGTACCCACAAACTGCCCCCCCCCCCTACACCGCTTGTACAGTCGGATAGCTGCTTTTAATCCAAGATCTGATCTGGAGTCCGTTCTGCAGGTGATGCAGTTATTGTCCTAAAAAACAACTTTTAAACTTGCAGCCCTGTGTCAAAGTGGCGTGCCCTAGAGGCTAGCACCGCCTCTCAGTCCCTCCTCCCCACCCTCTTCACCATTAGGAATGCCCCAGACAGGATTTCTCCTATTCATCATTTGTCTGAACACTGCACATGTGCTGGATCGTTAAAACACATGTACAGTGTTCAGACAAGTGATAAATAGGAGAAATCCTGCCCAGGGACATTCCCAATGGTTAAGAGGGTGGGGAGGAGGGACAGAGAGGCGGGGCCGGCCTAAGGCAAAGACACTCTTGCCGCTTAGACTTAAATGAAGTGTTCGTGAGTTAAAGAGGTTAATGACGGTAAGGACCCGGCTGCTGATGGCAGCTGGTCCTCACCCGCTATGAAGCAAGCTCATCTTCTGAGGTTGCTTCATAGTTCCATACCTTGGGGAGGGCATACATTCACGCTCAAAAGTGCAAAAGCCCAGGGGTTAAAGGGAAGCTATTAGCAAGTTCATTCAAACCTGCTGCTATGTGCCTGTTGTGACAGAGCTGCTGATTCAAGCCCCAGTCTTCTTATTTCCCTCTGTGGCACTGTTTTTGAGTAGTTGGATTCAAAGTGAGTATGGAAATTAGTCCAATTGTTGCGCTGGGGGCGTTCCCTAGGGGGCGTTCCCTAGCCCCCCACACACACACACACACACACACCTGCCAGATTGTATGCTCCCTCCTGCTTATGAATATTCATCTATGCAAAGGATTGAGATATAGCTACATATGCATAGTTAAACATGCATAAGTAGGAGAGGATGTACGAGCTGGCGGGTGGGACAGTCCACTGAAAGGCGAGGAGACACCCCAAGTGCAATAAAATTCTAATTTGCATATTAGCATTGGATCTGACCACTCAAAAATGGTGTAACAAAGGAAATAAAAAGACCTGGGTGGGAATCAGCAATTTGCTGCTACAGGTACATAGCAGGTTTGTATGACCCTGATGATAGTTTCACTAAGAGATTTGCTGATAAACTTACGGTGTGTTCACCCAGAAAGATTACCTGACAGATTAATGAATCCAAAACCAGGAATGGATTTGAAAAGCGGAGAAATCTCAGTCTTTCCTTTATCACCTGTTCTCTATTTATAGTCTGCTTATAGTGTGTTTACCCACCCTTAACCCCTTGCCTCTGCAGCCTGTTTTGGCCTTAATGCCCAGGGCCTATTTTTCAAATCTGACCTGGCTCTCTTTATGTACTCTGTGATGCTTTTACTTGTAGTGGTTATTCTGAGATTGTTTTTTCGTGATATGTTTATGTTTGTGGTATACTTTGATTGATACATTCAGTAGTTTTTTGTAAACAACACATTTGAACAAAAATTTGAAAAATTAGCGTTTCTTTATATTCAAAATTCTCTTTTCCTAAGAAAGATAGTCATGTCACATAAATTACTTATTACTGCAACATCTACAACATGTCTGCTTTATGGGGACATAATGTATGTGGTTTCTCAAACAGCACTTCCTGCTATGGTTCAAGAAAAAGAACCGTGCATTTTGCAGCAAGATGATTATCCTGCATGATAATGCACCATCTCATGCTGCAAATAACACATCTGCATCTCTGGCTGCTATGGGCATAAAAGGGGACAAACTTATGATGTGGCCCACATGCTCCCCTGACCTCAACCACATTGAGAACCTCTGGAGGATTATTAAAAGGAGGGTCTATGATTCAGGGAGGCAGTTCAAATCTAAGCAACAGCTCTGGGAGGGATTCTGTCCTCACGCAAAACAATTGAAGCAGAAACCATCCAAAAACTGACAAATTCAATGGACGAGAGAGTTCAGAAGCTCCTTTCCAACAAGGGATCCTATGTGCAAATGGAACATCACCTAGAATAAATTTTTGACTTGAAAACTGTTTAATTTCAGTTTGTAATAATCTGCTAATGCTTATAATGTAACAAATGACCATTTTTTGTTCTTTATAAAAATGAAAAGGTTGAAAACTCTGCTGTGCAAAATAATTTAGAACATGCATTTTCAGTGCAGTTTTTTTTTTAATATACTGTTATCATAGGCAGTTTGTTCAAAAACCTTTCAATTATACTCAAATAGTTGATGAGGGGAAAATTACAATGACTGCAATTCATATACGTAATTTTGGAAAATATGAGAAAATATTATTTGCATAATAATTTGGAACTCAGTGTATTTGTATCACCCGGTCCTCCATGGTGTTTTTAAATTGTCTGATGTGATGTTATTGTGCATATGTGTTTTATGGGATACCTATGGGTATCCTAAGCCCCCGGTGTGAAATAGGAACATATCAGCAGATTAGATTCTTCTATCTATTAATTCAAATCCCTATAAAATATACATCCATTTCCCTAAAGTACTGTTGATACGATACTCTCCTGAACGCAGGGAAGTGGACAGAATTTTTTATTTTATACATATCCTTGTCTTTTAGCCAAAAGGGGGCTGGTTTTTGTATCTTAGGCTATGTTTACACACAGTGAAATAAAATAAAATAATGTATTTTCAATATAATAATGCACGCAATTAAAGTAAATTGTAAACAGGACGACATTACACATGCTGTAAAGCAGTGCTTCTAAAACTTTTTCTACTGAAGCCTCACCCAACAGATCAAGCCCATGCCTGGGCCTCACCAGACTGACCAAGAAGGTGCCTGGACCTCACCAGACGGACCAAGAGGGTGCCTGGGCCTCATTATCTATGGTTGAAGTCCATTTAAATAATGCTAGAGCTACCTTTTACTCATCACCCAAGCTTTAAATACTAATAAAGCAACTACAAAATAAATTAATAATGTTAGTAAAATGGAGATTTCTACAAACAGCCACAGAACTTGCAGATCATAGCTACTTTGTAAAAACTGGCTCCCCAGCTGGGCTTTACCAACAACTCGGGGGCGCCTCACTGGTGAGGCCCGCCTCACAGTTTGAGAAGCACTGCTGTAAAGAATAACGGTGTAATTGATTATTACAGTCCAAATAATGAACATGCTCATTATTTATGACCTCCTTTTGCAGAACACAGGCATTTTTTTCAACTGCTGACATTGTTTTATTACAACCATATTTAGATATTTTTTTTTTTTACTGTGTGTGTGAACACAGCCTTAAAGGGGTTGTCTGGGATATTTTAATAAACTAGCATTGCATTGACCTCTGTGGGTGTTGCATATTCTACATACACTTCTATTTTTTATTTAGAGTGCTTAGTGTGTTCTCAGACTTAGTCACATGACCACTCTGCCTGTGTTTTCTTTACTTCCTGTGATGTCCTGTTCCCTTTCTTTTCCTGTTCCTGCCAGTGAGGGAACAGTGAGTCATCAGGTGGGCGGGGTTATGCCTCCACATTTCTTTAGCCCCACCCCTAACATCTAACTAACATCTGAGCCCAGAAGAAACTGCAGCAGTAAGGGCTACATGACAGACTACAATCTACAGCACTGCAGCATAGGTTGGAGCTATAAACAGTAAATAAAGGAACTATGGGGGTGATTTATCAAAACTTGCGCAGAGGAACAGGAAAGCAGTTGTCCATAGCAACCAGTCAGATTTTAGGGTTCAATTTTTAAAAATGAAAGAAGCGATTTGATGCTATGGGTAACTGCTCCCCTGTACAGACTGTGATACATCTCCCCCTATATTGTTACTATTGTACTGGAAAAATGTACAGTGTTAGGGCAGTGCTGCTGCTGTGTGTAATATGGAGAGGAGAGAGGCTGCTGTGTGTAATATGGAGAGGAGAGAGGATGCTGCTATGTGTAATATGGAGAGGAGAGAGGCTGCTGCTATGTGTAATATGGAGAGGAGAGAGGCTGCTGCTGTGTGTAATATGGAGAGGAGAGAGGCTGCTGCTATGTGTAATATGAAGAGAGGAGAGAGGCTGCTGCTGTGTGTAATATGGAGAGGAGATAGGCTGCTGCTGTGTGTAATATAAAGGGAGGCTGTTGTGTGTAATATGGAGAGGAGAGAGGCTGTGTGTGTAATATGGAGAGGAGAGAGGCTGCTGCTGTGTGTAATATGAAGAGAGGAGAGAGGCTGCTGCTGTGTGTAATATGGAGAGGAGATAGGCTGCTGCTGTGTGTAATATAAAGGGAGGCTGCTGTGTGTAATATGGAGAGGAGAGAGGCTGCTGTGTGTAATATGGAGAGGAGAGAGACTGCTGATGTGTGTAATATGGAGAGGAGAAAGGCTGCTGCTGTGTGTAATATGGAGAGGAGAGAGGCTGCTGCTGTGTGTAATATGGAGAGGAGAGAGGCTGCTGCTGTGTGTAATATGGAGAGGAGAGAGGCTGCTGTGTGTAATATGGAGAGGAGAGAGGCTGCTGCTATGTGTAATATGGAGAGGAGAGAGGCTGCTGCTGTGTGTAATATGGAGAGGAGAGAGGCTGCTGCTGTGTGTAATATGGAGAGGAGAGAGGCTGCTGCCTTGTGTAATATGGAGAGGAGAGAGGCTGCGTGTGTAATATGGAGAGGAGAGAGGCTGCTGCTGTGTGTAATATGAAGAGAGGAGAGAGGCTGCTGCTGTGTGTAATATGGAGAGGAGAGAGGCTGCTGCTGTGTGTAATATGAAGAGAGGAGAGAGGCTGCTGCTGTGTGTAATATGGAGAGGAGAGAGGCTGCTGCTGTGTGTAATATGGAGAGGAGAGAGGCTGCTGCTGTGTGTAATATGGAGAGGAGAGAGGCTGCTGCTGTGTGTAATATGGAGAGGAGAGAGGCTGCTGCTGTGTGTAATATGGAGAGGAGAGAGGCTGCTGCTGTGTGTAATATGGAGAGGAGAGAGGCTGCTGCTGTGTGTAATATGGAGAGGAGAGAGGCTGCTGCTGTGTGTAATAAAGAGAGGAGAGAGGCTGCTGCTGTGTGTAATATGGAGAGGAGAGAGGCTGCTGCTGTGTGTAATATGGAGAGGAGAGAGGCTGCTGCTGTGTGTAATATGGAGAGAAAAGAGGCTGCTGTGTGTAATATGGAGAGGAGAGAGGCTGCTGCTGTGTGTAATATGGAGAGGAGAGAGGCTGCTGCTGTGTGTAATATGGAGAGGAGAGAGGCTGCTGCTGTGTGTAATATGGAGAGGAGAGAGGCTGCTGCTGTGTGTAATATGGAGAGGAGAGAGGCTGCTGCTGTGTGTAATATGGAGAGGAGAGAGGCTGCTGCAGTATGTAATATGGAGAGGAGAGAGGCTGCTGCTGTGTGTAATATGGAGAGGAGAGAGGCTGCTGCTGTGTGTAATATGGAGAGGAGAAAGGCTGCTGCTGTGTGTAATATGGAGAGGAGAGAGGCTGCTGCTGTGTGTAATATGGAGAGGAGAGAGGCTGCTGCTGTGTGTAATATGGAGAGGAGAGAGGCTGCTGCTGTGTGTAATATGGAGAGGAGAGAGGCTGCTGCTGTGTGTAATATGGAGAGGAGAGAGGCTGCTGCTGTGTGTAATATGGAGAAGAGAGAAGCTGCTGCTGTGTGTAATATGGAGAGGAGAGAGGCTGCTGCTGTGTGTAATATGGAGAGGAGAGAGGCTGCTGCTGTGTGTAATATGGAGAGAAAAGAGGCTGCTGTGTGTAATATGGAGAGGAGAGAGGCTGCTGCTGTGTGTAATATGGAGAGGAGAGAGGCTGCTGCTGTGTGTAATATGGAGAGGAGAGAGGCTGCTGCCGTGTGTAATATGGAGAGGAGAGAGGCTGCTGCTGTGTGTAATATGGAGGAGAGAGGCTGCTGCTGTGTGTAATATAGAGAGGAGAGAGGCTGCGTGTGTAATATGGAGAGGAGAGAGGCTGCTGCTGTGTGTAATATGGAGAGGAGAGAGGCTGCTGCTGTGTGTAATATGGAGAGGAGAGAGGATACTTCACCTCATGGCAGACACCATTATACCTATTTCTTGCTGAGGTAAACCTGCAGCAGAATGCTGGATCATAGAACCCCACCCATCTGTAGGATGGCTACTGTAGTGTATGTGTAATCCAGGACTACAACTCCTAACATGTGCATGTGTGCTGGGGTTTGTAGTGCTACAACAGATAAAGTGAAAAAAATTATTTGATAACATAAGTAATTGTCAGACACTGAGCCACCATGCTGCTCAACAGACACTTGTAGGAAGACAAACATTTCCCTGCCTATGGGTAGAGTAGGAGGAGCTATATTCAGAGAGGAGGGGGTGGAGCTACAGGATTGCAGAGCTGTGATATCACTGCTGACCCCTGTGACCTGGAAGTACTTTATGTAAACAAACACAAATCCAAAAAGTAGCAACAGGGGAGGAGGCCCAGGGCCACAGAGACGAAATAAGGTTAGAAAAAAACACTAAAGGAAAGGGACAGATTACATATTATTCGCATTTCCAATAAGAAAAAAAATGTTGGACAACCTCTTCAGGGTAGCTTCACACGTACCGACTTGCAGTACCGACACACGTACCGACGCTGCGAGTCGGCTAGGTCCTGGCAGATCACTTTCACTACATACACACACAGCGGTCTGAGCGACTGCTGCGTGTAATTCTGCCGGCCGCTTAACCCCTTCAGGTGCCGCCCGGCTCCTGCTCCGCTCTGTATACATTACCTGTCTTCGCTGCACGGGGTCCTGGCGTACTGCTGTCCCGCCCGGCCAATCAGTGGCTGCGGCAGGGCAACACACTGATTGGCCGGGCGGGAGAGCAGTACGCCGGGACCCCGTGCAGCGAGGACAAGTAATGTATACACAGAGTGGGAGCCGGGCGGCAGCTGAACTGGTTAAGCGGCCGGCAGAATTACATACACTCAGCGGTCGTTCAGACCGCTGTGTGTATGTAGTGAAAGTGATCTGCCAGGACCTAGCCGACTCGCAGCGTTATTAACACTGCGAGTCGGTACGTGTGAAGCTACCCTTAAGGTGCTTATCCCTCCTATTGACAACTATTGTTTCCGGTTGCTGAAAAACCCAGTGGGGGAGATTTATCCAACTGGTATAAAGTAAAATTGTCTCAGTTGCCCCTAGCACCCTATTAAGGAGGTGGGTTACCCCAAAAGGCAGGGTGAGACAATATATGTTATGTAGCTGTGAGTGAGCACATTCCTCCCCTGGCCATTTATCTGTGAATATTTTTTCAGTCTCCTATCCTCAAGCACTACAAACATTAGGAACAGGAACACACTTACACGATTTGTTACCAATTGTTTTGTTTTTGGATTTTAGAATGTTTGTAATAAAAGTTATGTTTTATATGCCTTAGGGTGTGAACAGTGGACCGTCAGTGATAGTATACATTATTTAGCACATCATCGGGTGCCTACATATATGCAGGCTTGCGGTGGCCTGATTACTTTTGTGTCCGCAGTGACAATAGGCCCCTAGCAACCAATCAGATTCCACATTTCATTCCTCACAGATTCTTTAAAAAATGAAAGGTGAAATCTGATTGGTTGCTAGGGGCAACTGAGCCAGTTTCACTTTACACCAGTTTGATAAATCTCCCCCAGAGTGTCCATTGAGCAGAATACCTTTGTTTGAACATCCAGCTAGCAAATTTGTGCACAAGAAATAAAATAATTTTGCTATATTGGAAGTTTTTGGTTTAATGTTGGGTAGATGAGGAGGGATTTGAGGCCAATCATGTCACAGCTCAAACTTAAGAGTTGGTTGAAATGAATGTTGTACAGTCACATTTGTATTATTTATTGTGCGTAACCTTAAATATTTCATTCCCTGTATTGACCACATGACCGAAGGTAGATAACCTGGGATGGAAAGGTGCAGATGTAACCATCCTTACCATGATCGCGTTGACGCATCAGCCCGACACAGTAACGTTTCCCCGTCAAAGATACCTTAACGCGTGAAGAGATTTTACATGTAATTCTTACATTTCACCACCAGGTGGCGCATGGATCAATGTAAAATTACACAGATTTTCAGCTTTTCTACTGGGTTTCTGTAGCCAAAGCAGAAAGTCTCCCTGAGTTGGCGGCAATTTCAAAATGTTTTCTATAGTGACAGAACACAGTTTAGGCATTCCCAGCATTATGATCACCTATGTAGCAGGTGTCACCTGCAGTCCTATACAACACCACAGATAACACAGTGATTTCTCTCTGAGTACAGATAATGTAGTGGATGTCACCTGCAGTCCTATGTAACAGCAGAGATAACTAGAATATGTGACTAGAATGAATGAAGCTGATAGCCCCTTTACCCCCCTGTGCTGTGTGTGTCGATCAGCATGGGGCACAGGGTGCACTTTACTGAGGGAGGGGATACTGAGAGCAGGTGAGGGGCACAGCATGCACATAGAGGGGGAAGGGGGGGAGCAAAGAGCAAATAACCTGAACTGTAGCCCCACCACATCCAGTGCTCTATGATGCCTCCCCCAGTACTGTATATAAACGGCACCCAGCACTTCCGAGACCCTCCCCCCCCATTGTATAACCCTGCTCCCTCCCCATGTGCAGACCCTTCCCCCTCCCTCCAGTACTGTATAAAAGCTGTACCTGGTCCCTTAGAGATTAGACAGCCCCCTCCCCCATCTCTCTGGGAAGGTACAGTATCTAAAGAACTGCGCACATGTGAAACAGCTGTCATCAATGAGGCAGTTGGTGTCCTCACTACCTGCTTTAGCATATGATGTATGTCCAATTGTAATAAGAAATAAAAGGCATGTTTAATATGGTAAGTGCCCTCAAGATTTATTTCATTACCTTGGCTATTCAGTGCACTGTTGATGCACCTGAGCGAACACCCCACACGGGACTATTCTATACTAGACAAGCACTCCACCTATTTCCTGTGCTGTAGTTCATATTTGGATTAGTAGTGCCTATCACTATACCTACTATATGCATATGCTCTATTCTGATCCAATGCTTGTGTTTCCATCAAAGCGTGGTTCAACTTCATGGAGAAATTCACAGCCGATCCGGCAGCGGATGTAGTGACAGGTACTCTTAAAGGGACACACTTATGGTAAGATATTTCTCTGGAGGAAATTGCTCAGATACATTAATAAGACGGGAGACACAGAAGCAAAATATCCACCAGGGAGGGAAGAAAAGTGGTTGTGAGCACAACATAATTATAGAACTTAACTGTAGTATAGTTAAAATGATAGCTTTTTTCAGGTGTCATCAGAGATTCTGGGCATTGGGTAAGCCAAACAAGTACTTAAAGAGCTGAGTAATTTTCTGATGGCAGGTATAATACACTGCAGTACAGATTTGTATTGCAGTTTATCTTACCAGTCAGGGTTACACTAACAGGCATTGCAGATCAAAATCTGCCTCAGGGCAGCGTCTGATCAGCTTCTGTAGCCAGCACACTGATGACCGCTCTGAGCTCTATGACTGCTTGGGGTTGGAAGAGCCTGTCCTGGCTGATGGGCTTTTCCGAAAAGTGACTGGAGTGGCGTCTTAACCCAGTCACTGACTGGCTGAGCGGCCAGTCCATCAGCCGGGTCATGACGTATCAGCTCCGGAGATCGGAGCCCAGCGGGGGGGGTGTCCCGGCACTCATCGCAGGCACAGGGAGAGGTAAGTTTTTACTTGTAAATCAGTTTACCCCCTGCCTGCTGCTGGATTTTATAAAGTGCTGGATTTCTCCTTTAAAGTTGTTGTCCAGCGAAAATCTTTTTTTTTTAAAATCAATTAGTGTCAGGTGGTTATATAGATTTGTAGTTTACTTCTATTTATTTTCATTCGGACACAGTGCTCTCTGCTGACATCTCTGGCCGAGACAGGAACTGTCAAGAGCAGTAGCAAATTCTCATAGAAAATCTCTCCTGCTCTAGACAGTTCCTGTCTCAGACACCCGAAGAGTTAGATGAAAAATAGATCCCTGATACTGGTCACTGATAAGTGGTGGAGCACTTGAGCCTACCAATAGGCTGAGAATGGGTTAAGGATGCAGCAGATTTTGTCTCTTTTTCTCTTCTCTTTTGCCATACCATGTGGTAGTGCATGAGTCTCTGCAGCCATCAGTGACAATAACGCTATACATATTATTATAACTCCACAATTCTGGCCACAAAAGGACTTTGTGCTTGGAGCTGTGTGCACCAGCACTATGGCAGCTGCAGATTTTCTATTTCTGAAACCACACTGAAAACCCATAACGTAATTACAGCATGTAAATAGGTTTCAACAAGACATACATACAAGCTATGGGGAAAAACAAAAACATATGCACACGCATTCAGTAAACAAAGTGGAAATTTTAAATGGTTATTTACTATTTTATTTTCCTAAAACCACAGTATTATTACATGCCCATTCGAAATATCTTCAAGCACAGCAGCTTGCTGGTAATCTTGGACGTCAACCAGTTAGTCTTAGATTTTCTCTACAGGAGAAGCATATGTTACAGATGATCACTGCAGGAAAAAAAAGACAAAAGTAGCCAAAGCTGGTTAAAAATCTAAATGAAAAGTAAAAATGAATAAATAAATAACTTTCCCTTCCCCCAACTGAAGTCAGAATTAGTGAGGGATTGCAATGCATCGCAAGTCCATATGTATGTGGCTGCAGGGATGATTGACAGGCAGTGAGATCATCATCGCAGTGCAGGTTGACAGAATAGGCAGAGATTAGTGACTAGTCACGGGCGGCTCCCTACCCAGATGACTGGTTGAAGTCCCGCCATTGGCCTCTCACCTCAATAAAACTCCTCCCCCCCCCCCCCCACCCAATGTAAGGTTACTGCTGCAGCAGTAGCTGGTATGCTCAGGGAGCTGCACAGTAAATCTATACTGTGCTGCAGGGAAAATTTTCGGCACAATTGTGCTGATTTGTTCCCTTAAAGGAGGTTGATCTTACAGAGGAAGCATCAGTTTGCTGGGCTGAGCTGGTAAGAATCACAGACTGCATTTTATCTACACATTTATAGCACCTAAAATTACATCTATTTCATTTCCAAGACTAAGCTGACTCATCTAAAATTCATGTTCCTCGCTGGTGATGCTGTTCAGGCAAAAAGACACATTGGGGGAGATTCAACAAACATGGTGTAAAGTGAAACAGGCTCAGTTGCCCCTAGCAATCAGAGTCCACCTTTCATTTTCCAAAAACAGGTCTGAGGAATGAACGGTGGAATCTGATTGGTTTGCTAGGGGCAACGGAGTCAGTTTCACTTTACATGATGTCTGATAAATCTCCCCCTTGTGTCTTGCATATAGGTGTCTACCAGACGGTAGAAAAATGCTTTTAATCCAAGCCCCTGAAATGGTGAGGGCTGTAAGGCCTACACATACTTTGCACCAAAGAATAAGCTATGCAAGCACAGGCAGATATGATATCCGTGTCCTAACAGCATCTAATCGTGTCAGTAGTTTAGAACATGAATTGTAGCAGACAGCTTCACTTTAAGGGTATATTCACACGGACGGGCTCGCAGCGAGAATCTCGCTGCGAGCCCGGCAGGTCCTGGCAGTTCCCATACACTACATACTTGCTGCGGTCTAAACGACCGCAGCGAGTATGTAATTATACCGCCCTTAACCCCTTCTGCTCCGCCGCTGTAAGCATACATTACCTGTCCTTGCTGCACGGGTCCGGCGTCCTGCTCTCCTGTCCGGCCAATTAGTGTGTTGCCCAGCCGCAGCCACTGATTGGCCGGGCGGGAGAGCAGGACGCCGGACCCGTGCAGCAAGGACAGGTAAAGTATGCTTACAGCGGGGGAGCAGAAGGGGTTAAGGGCGGTATAATTACATACTCGCTGCGGTCGTTTAGACCGCAGCAAGTATGTAGTGTATGGGAACTGCCAGGCTCGCAGCGAGAATCTCGCTGCGAGCCCGTCCGTGTGAATATACCCTAAGGACTAAGCTGCAAGTTTCATTACAGGCCAACATTCTATATCACAAATGTTCATCATAGCAAATGCATAGGTTTCTGCTGCCTCACGGAATGGGATCAGATGAGAATTGGTCATGTAATATATATGAATAGCCTGCACATGGGAAACACTATGGGGGAGATTTATCAAACATGGTGTAAAGTGAAACTGGCTCAGTTGCCCCTAGCAACCAATCAGATTCCACCTTTCATTCCTCACAGACTCTTTGGAAAATGAAAGGTGGAATCTGATTGGTTGCTAGGGGCAACTGAGCCAGTTTCACTTTACACCATGTTTGATAAAATCTCCCCCATAGTATACTTCTACACAGCCAGAACTACTACTGAGGGTCAACACTGGGATCTCTAAATGATAGCCTATGCCTACAATGGGTCACAATGGGTGATTGAAGGTGTAAGGATGCTCTCCAGGTCAGACAGTCAATGGGATTTGCTGAAATGCACTTTAAGGCCATGTTCACACAACGTAAAAACAAGGGTAAAATACGTCCATATTTGGATAAATACAGTCTGAAATCTTTTTTTTTTTTTTTTATTTCAGGCTGTATTTATCCAAATATGGCCATGTTTTACCCTTATTTTTATATTGTGTGAACATGGCCTAAAAATAGCAGAATAAATCTAAACAACTGTTTTAGGGCTCACAAAACTTACCTGTTTATTCTGGATAGAATTTCCTTTATCCTGAGGACCAATTTCTCATGCTGGGCTGGGTTTCCTTCTATAACACTGTGGAGCTTAGCCATGTAAACATCAAGATTTCCCACTGTCGGAGTCTCTCCTGTTCCTACAACGTGAGAAAAAAGCCATTATAACTCTATGCAAAGATGAGACACTGTCAGAAGCCTGGATCTAAATATTCTTAACGTTCTAGGTTTTATGTCAACCTTCTCTGTTGGACGCTCACTGGCCACAATACCTTGACCCTTAAGCAAACGGCCAAAGTCAATGTAAAAAATTATATAAATAAACATGATCAACCCAGTCTGTGTTACTGTTAGTAACAAAGACTGGTGCGGCCAGAGAGTGTCACCACTAAACCTTTACCCACAGAATGAGATTTGAGAGCCGTGTAAAGTCCACACCCCGTAATAACCCCTTCATGACCAGAGGTCAGCGCTCTACATTTACTGCTCCTAAGAGCCAGAAGGTTTGTATTCTTCCACCTACAGAGCTGTTTGGGGAGTCATGATCTATAGTTTTTATTAGTAAAATATTGGTATAGATGGGAATTGTTGATTCCTTTTTATTAAAGGGGAACTCCAGTAAAAAAGTTTTACTTTGAAATAAACCTTTTTTCTCGCTGGAGTTTTTTCCTCTTTTTGTTTACACTGTTTACTTATTTACAGCATGGATCAGCGCACTGCTCTTAAAAATCGTGCCTGAGGCAGACTCTAGGAGCAGATTGCCGATCAGACAGAAGGATGGCAAGTGAAAGACCTCTTTCTGTCAGTGACAGGAGCAGTCTACAAGTTCCATGGCTGGAGAAGTTGGATGCTGCCCTAGAGGCCTGGAAAACATGGATACAGCCATGGGCCACAGTCTGTATCCATGTTTTTTTGCAGCCTTAGGGCAGCATCCAACTTCTGGAGAAGCAAACACAGTGTTTATGTAACGTTATCGAACCCAAACAGTTTGACAGATTCACACAACACTAGCCGTGGCATTTAATGGGGTTAATGGCAGACAAGAGTGATTGCTGGTGTTTTTTATTGTGCCAGCCGCTGACATTTTAAAGTGTGCAGGGCTGATCACACTGAAGTAGTGCCTGAAACAAGTCCCCACATTCCTACTGTAAGGGCATCAGTAGATGGAATGTAAGTAGCCTAATAGCTAACGTGAAGTGGTTGACCCCTTAAGGTCCAAGCCAATTTTCGTTTTTGCGCTTTTGCTTTTTCCATTTTATGTTTAAAAGTCCATAGCGCTTGCATTTTTTCACCTAGAGACTTATATGAGTGCTTATTTTTTGCGAAATCAATTGTACTTTGCAATTACAGGCATAATTTTTCCATAAAATATGTTGTGAAACCGGAAAAAAAAATCATTTGCGCTGTCAAATTGAAAAAAAAAAAACGAATTTGTTTTGATTTCGGGGAGTTTTGCATTTACGCCGTTCGCCCTATGGTAAAACTGACTTGTTATGCATGTTCCTCAAGTCGTTACGATTACTATGATATATAACATGTATAACTTATATTGTATCGGATGGCCTGTAAAAAATTCAAACCATTGTTAACAAATATATGTCACTTAAAATCGCTCCATTCCCAGGCTTATAGCGCTTTTATCCTTTGGTCTATGGGGCTGTGTGAGGTGTCAGTTTTTGCGCCATGATGCGTTCTTTCTACCGGTACCTTGATTGCGCATATACGACTTTTTGATCGCTTTTTATTACATTTTTTCTGGATTTGATGCGACCAAAAATTCGCAATTTTGCACTTTGGGATTTTTTTGCGCTTACGCCGTTTACCGTGCGAGATCAGGAATGTGATTAATTAATAGTTCGGGCGATTACGCGCGCGGCGATACTAAATATGTTTATTTATTTATTTATTAATTTATATTTATAAAATGGGAAAAGGGGGGTGATTTGGACTTTTATTAGGGGAGGGGATTTTTTATTAATAAAAACACTTTTTTACTTTTTTTTTTTACATACACTAGAAGCCCCCTTGGGGGACTTGTATATACACAGCAATGATCTCTCATAGAGATCAATGCTGTGTATATACACAGCAAAGATCCATGAGATCGGTCATAGATTGCTATGGCCTGCTGCAGGCCATAGCAATCTACTGCCGAGCCGGGATCAGCGTCATTCCGACGCTGAGGCCCGGCACGGGCAGAAGAACGGATCTCCCCCCCCGCGATCGCATCGCGGGGGGGAGATCCGACCCACTAGACACCAGGGATGTGATGTCTGAAGCCCTTCAATGCAGCTGTCAGGTTTGACAGCTGCATTGAAGTGCTTAATTAGCCGGCGCGGCAACGGGACCCGCGCCGGCTAACAGAGGCACTGCCCGGCTGCACGTGTCAGCCGGGATCAGCGCCGTTCAGAGCGGGGTCCCGGCGGGACCCCGCTCTGAACACCCCCCGCGGCGCCATGACGTATTAGATATGTCATGGGTCGCTAAGGGGTTAAAGCAAACTAAAACTGTACTTTTACTACTATGCGGACAATGCTATAAGACATGCACTACTGTATTGAAACCATATTTCTTATCTGTATATGGATGTCACCTTTCATTGGACTCCTGTCTGTGATGGGAAAGAGGGAATGATGAAAAGCGAGTGTGTCAGCTCAGCTTATCATTAGGCTTAAGGGAATTTCATACAGGATAATTATCAGCAGGGTGTGCAGCTAGAAATGCTCATGCGGCTGATAACCAGCCTGTTTAAAAGTTACAGTGATCAGCTGAGGAGCGGGAAGATGAATGAATGGAGCTGCAGATCACACGCTTTTCCGTGCCTCCATTTAAAACAAAGCAGCAAGGCACGATCTAGAGATCCTGGGGGGGCACGGAGGTCGGACCTCCTGTGATCTCATACTTGTCCCCTATGCTTTTTGCATGATCAGTAATGTTAAATACTTAATAATGATTTACCTGGAATTGGGAGCGATGAGAAACTGGTGAGTAATATCTGTCGGATAGTTTGTAGTTGTTGTTGAAGGATCATGGTTTGCCGCTCCTCTTGCGCCAGCTCTTGTTCTAGCCGCTCTTTAGCACTGTTCATACTTTCAGTATGTCGCTGTAAGATGGCATTCTGCTCCTCAAACTCCATGTTTACTTTGCGTAATCTCCTTAGTTCTGCCTCACGGACTTTAGTGAAAAGATTTAAAAGACAAAAAATTTAAATGATTAGTAATTGAAAAAAGTTTTATTACCTAGTCATATACCAGACAGGTGACTGGAAATCCAGAAATCTCAGATTGTCAGCCAAGTCTTCCCAAAAGTTTCAGTTTTCAGTAACCTCCTGAACCTATTCCGTCTAATACCCAGCTGGTCGTGGATTCCCCCCTTAAATTTATTTGATAGCTTAAATAATACTAGGCCTGGAACCCTTCTCTAACCTGCTAATCTGCTGACCTCAGATGGTGAGGTACAGATAGGCAGCATCCTGGGAAAAATTACCTTTAATCACATCTATTGCTATTAATTAATGGAACAGTCTTGGTCAGGCCTGTTTTAAAATAGGTTTACAGACTCACAGCGCTGCTAAAACAAAAAGTATAAGTTCATTATAGTTCCACAGTACAGGGAAACACAGAGAACTCACATGTCTCATTATAAGAACTGGTGGTGGTCAAGTCCATCTGATGCCCACAGATCAGGAAGTTTTGGTAATAAGGCATACCGGCCATCAAAAAACTTCAAACATGTCACAGGCGGGAAGCAGCAAGCTACATTTCACCGCTATCAATCATCTGTCTAGGCAGCCCTATAGAGTTATAATGGAGCTGCCTGGATGAAAGCTACTGCACACTACTCCTCATTAGTGTCCTTGTGACATGTCAAGAGGTTGTTTTTTTTTCGCTTTTCTTTTAAATGACCGCACCAATTTACGCAGTCCATTGTTGGGGCAAAAACATTTACCGTATTTTTCGCTTTATAAGACGCACTTTTTTTCCTCCCAAAGTGGGAGGAAAAACCAAGTGCGTCCTATAAAGCGAAGACGGCTCCCAAGCAGTGCTGAGCACCGCAAGGAAGCCGTCCCGCCCGCCCCCTGTATTGCCGCTCACTATGCATATGCATAGTGAGCGGCCCTGAGTGATCCTCTCCGCCCGCCCAGCCCGCCCCTTCTATCGCCGCTCAGCTGAGCCGATCAGAAGCCCGGGAAAGTGCAATGAGCAGCACTTTCCTGGGCTCCTGATCGGCTAAGCGGCGATGGAGGGGGCGGGCTGGGCGGGCGGAGGGGATCGCTGTCCTACTCACCTGTCCGCCAGCACCAGCAGCTCCTCTCCCGACACTCGGGTCTCCCGTCATCCTCCGGCACAGGCAGCGGGGTACAGAGACGCTGCCTGTGTCCCGGAAGTGTTCTGCAGCGGCTGCAGGACACTTCTGGCACAGGCAGTCTCTCTGTACCCCACTGCCTGTGGCGGAGGATGACGGGAGACCCGAGTGTCGGGAGAGGAGCTGCTGGTGTCGGCGGACAGGTGAGTAACCTGTTTGTTGTTTTTCTGGTCGCAGGGGGCATTGGCTACTGTATGGCGGCATTGGCTACTATGGGGGCACTGTATGGGGGCATTGGCTACTATGGGGGGCACTGGCTACAATGGGGGGACTGTATGGGGGCATTGGCTATTATGGGGGCACTGTATGGGGGCATTGGCTACTGTATGGGGGCATTGGCTACTATGGGGGGCACTGGCTACAATGGGGGCACTGTATGGGGGCATTGGCTATTATGGGGGCACTGTATGGGGGCATTGGCTACTATATGAGGGCATTGGCTACTATGGGGGGCACTATATGGGGGCATTGGCTACTATGTGGGCACTATATGGGGGCATTGGCTACTATGTGGGGCACTATATGGGGGCTTTGGCTACTATGTGGGGCACTATATGGGGGCATTGGCTACTATGTGGGGCACTATATGGGGGCATTGGCTACTATGTGGGGCACTATATGGGGGGATTGGCACCAATCACACTGCTGCTATCTCCAAACTGTGACAATGAGCTAAATATTTTTTTTTCTATTTTTCCCCCCTAAAATCAGGGGTGCGTCTTATCAAAAGGCGCGTCCTATAAAGCGAAAAATACGGTAATCTTGTAAACGAGAGATTTTTTTTTTTTTTATTTCTTTCATCAAGTTTTTTTTTTTTTTAAATTGACCATTAAAGAAACTTGATTTCTTGGCCATTTAACCCTTTAAGGACGGGGCCCATTTTCGTTTTTGCTTTTTCCTCCTTGTGTTTGAAAGGCCATAGCACTTGCATTTTTCCACCTAGAAACCCACATGCGCCCTTATTTTTTGCGTCACTAATTGTACTTTGCAATGACAGGATGAATTTTTGCATTTGGTACACTATGAAACCAGACAAAAAATTCAATGTGTGGTGAAATTGAAAAAAAAACAAAAAAAAAACGCATTTCTTTTATTTGAGGGAACTGTGTTTTTACACCATTTGCCCTGGGGTAAAACTGACTTGTTATGCATGTTCCTCAAGTCGTTACAATATAAGTTATACATGTTATATATCGTTTTAATCGTATCTGATGGCCTATAAAAAATTCAAACCATTGTTAACAAATATACGTTCCTTAAAATCGCTCCATTCCCAGGCTTATAGCGCTTTTATTCTTGGGTCTATGGGGCTGTGTCATTTTTTGCACCATGATGTGTTCTTTCTATCGGTACCTTGATTGCGCATATATGACTTTTTGTTCGCCGTTTACCGTGCGAGATCAGGAATGCGATTAATTAATAGTTCGGGCGATTATGAACACGGCGATACCAAACATGTTTATTTATTTATTTGTTTACTTTTATTTAAAACCTGTGAAAAGGGGGGTGATTCAGACTTTTATTAGGGGAGGGGGCTTTTTACTATAAACACTTTTTTTTTTTTTTTTTTACACATATACTAGAAGCCCCCCTAGGGGACTTCTAGTTTATATACTTTGATCTCTCATTGAGATCTTTGCTGTATAGATATACAGCAAAGATCAATGAGATCGGCACTCGTTTGCTTTCGGCTGCTGCGGGGACGGCGCCATCTTGGATGAGTCCCCGGCCGGCATCAAATAGGGAGGAGCGATCTCCCCCACTAGACCCCAGGGAAAGGTTGCCTCCGGTAATCGAAGGCAGCTGTCAACTTTGACATCTGCCTCCGATTAGCTAATTAGCGGGCACGGCGATCAGACCGTGCCCGCTAATAACGGCGGTCCCGGGCTACACGCGGCACCCGGGACCGCGGCGCTTCAAAGCGGGGTCGCCGCCTGGCCCCGCTTTGAAGTGCTAATGAGGACATATGACGTATGGGTACATCATATGTCCTTAAGAGGTTAAAGAGTGTAAACTTGCTTCATTCCAGCTGAGTTACATCCATGCATCCTGAAATCTTACATTGTGTCCTACTCCAGATCACATGACTCAGCTCCAACATGTAGACAGGATGTCAGTCTCTCTTGTGTGGCTGAGCTACAGGATTACATCATCATATCCTATCTACACCACATAGATCACTTACTGCCATATATTAATCAATGCAAATATCTTTATAAAAAAATTAAAACATAATAAAAAGTGATGAATCCCACACAAGAAAGGCAGCACACCAGACTTACAGAGATCACAATAGTATAAATAAACTAGTGCTCATTAGCTGTCATGGTTGGAGGGATGGAGCCTATCCATGTCAGCTAGTAAGCACTAGTTTATTTATACTATTGTGATCTATGCCAGTCTGGTGTGCGGCCTTTCTTGTGTGGGATTCATCACTTTTTGTTACTAAAATGTAAATTTTTCTATAAAGAAATTCGAATTGATTAATATATGGCAGTAAGTGATCTCTTTGGTGTAGATAGGGTATTTTGAGTGGTGTAGATTGCCAAAACAGTGGGATATACATACTGTCCTTGCAGTTATTGGACAGTTCCTGGTAGCATTCAGAAACCTTCACACTTGCACAGAATCTTGCTGGAGATATAATTTTTGCCTTATTCTTAGAGACCAGGAGTACAGTAATATAGTAGACAAGTCCCTACAATGATGAGCTGCAGGTTTATAAATGTTCCTATAATCTCACCGCCTGTCTTTTCTGGGTGAAGATTCTCTAGCGAGATGCAACTCAACTGTAGTAATGCAAAAAATAGCCCAAGCTCACACTTCCAAATATTAAAGTAGAATAATTTATTGATTGATGAGGGGCAACACCCAGAAAACAGCTGTCTTTGGATGGATACCTGGCCTTGGTCTTTCCCTTGTCATTACATTGACATAGGCAACTTAATATGATTGCTTTGGTGGTTTCCCTACAGGAGCCATCTCCTGGCTGGGTCCTTCCCGGAGGAATATCTGGCTAGTCCTGTGTTTTGAGACTCTTAAATGAGGCTCCACAGGTTTTTTTTGCATATTTATAATTCATTGATTGTAAGTCCCCATTTAAAGGCTTTTTAAGACACCTTATACAGAACAAACAGAAACAAAGCCAGCTAACATTGAATAGCTAACCCACAGGTTTAAACACTCTGAAATGGTACAGTACCTGCGTCATAACCCACGTAATGTATAAAACACAGCACAAGTAGTATTAATAAAATATGATGATTAAATAATCACCTTTGTTTTGGTCCAAGAATTCTTCAGTAAAGATCGGCACATCAAAGGCCGATAAGATGTCGCTATGAGAATCTCCAGCCTGAAAAGGGCACATTATATGATTTATTGCTGCACTAAATACAAATGTCATACAGAATTTTTAAGATACAGAACAAGTGTTTCCCCAAAGACAAGACAATGGGGGAGATTCATCAAAGGGTGTAAAATTTAGACTGGTGCAAACTGGCCACAGCAACCAACCTCAGCTCAGCTTTTCTTTCACCAGAGCTGGAAGCTGAGTTGTAATTCGTTGATGTGGCCAGTTTGCACCAGTCTAAATTTTACACCCTTTGTTTACTCCCCCCAATATGTATATATTCACTGAACCACCCAGAATTTTAATCTGAGGCACAATGCTCTGAGTGACTTTCACACTCTTCTCGTCTCTTACAACTTACCTCTGCTCTTGTCCTGTTTCTCCACCACCATTATTATAGCCCTGGGAGTACATTATATAGTTCTTTTGTATGTGATACTAGGGGAAGCTCCTTGCATAATAAAGCACACCTGTCAGCAGCTACTGATTACAGTAAGGACCATGTATAATAGGACTTCTCACTCTGAATCAGGAAATATAACTCTTATTTTAATCTGTCCGGCGCTAAGTTATGGTATCTGGTGCTCAAGTAACTGTTATGTAGCATAGGATCAGACAGGCTAGCCCAGTGATTCGCAACCTTTTCAAGTAAAGTACCCATATTAGATGAGATGCTCCAGCTGAGTACCCCCAAGGATGCGATTAATTAACAACGTAGCCTTCATGAGGCCAAGATCACACTGCAGCCATAGGCTCTGTAGTAAAAAATCCCTGTCAGCACTTGATTCCCAGATCAGATGCCCCCATAGTAATGTGACTGACCTGTAAGTAATAATGCCAGTTGTAATGTCTAATATTAATGTCCCCTGTAGTCAGCAATAATGCCCCCCTTCCCCAATAATAAATCAGTTTCCTGGTAATAATGCCCCCTGTTACCATTATTAATGCCCCTTTCCCAATAATAACAGCCCCTGTGGCCAGTAATAACGCCCACTCTGTAGCTAGATGCTATACTGCTAGATATGCAGCCATCTGTAGCAGGATATGCCCCTTTCTGCTAGGCATGCCCCCTGCAGCAAGATGTGCCCCTAGCCCGGGATGCCCCCTGTAGCCGAATGTGCTCCTAGCCAGGTATGCCACCCTGCAGTTGGATAAGCCCCTCCAGGTATGCCCCCTGCAGACAGATATGCCTATAGAGCTCGGCGGAAGAGCGCTGTACTCTACACTTTCCATCGCCCCATAGGAATGAATAGAGCCGCAGGTCGCGTGCCCACCCAGGGCTCTATTCATACCAAAGACGGCAGAGCCCGCTTCGGAGATTGCCAGAGGTTCATAGGTTGGACCCACCGTGACCACCTACTTTTCCCCTATCCTGTGGATAGGGGAAAAGTACATTTTCCCCAGAATATCCCTTTAAGTGCAGAATGATGAAGGAAACTTGATTTTTTTAAAAAATTTTGGCATAGTACAGCAACATAAATTATGAAAACTGCGGCGGGGTCTGAAGACTTTGCAGATTCCTTGTATCTCCCTTGTAAGTGGTTTTAATGTTACAACCAGTCAGTGTAATTATATAAACTTAAAAGCTTAGGGCAGAAGGACATTGCCTTATCTTCGTTCTTTCCATCGCACTCGGACCTAAGCAATAGGATTAATTCCTGTTTTTCTGTGCATTTGTTCCTACAGTTTAGGATTACAAGTTTTTGCACTGCCTGTCCTGACCTCTGATTACAATTCATTGCTGTCTCCTAACAGCAAGTTAGACGCTTTTAACCTGATGATATGTCCCTATAGTGTACAGAAAGCAGAGGATGATGGTAGTTTACTAACCTTGATCTTTTGTGCCAGTTTTGTTATTGTAGTTTATTTCTTATGCAAATGAGGCAATTTAGCACACTGGGGGCAAGACTACCATCGTCACCCATCCTCCCTTCTAAGTAATACTGGGGCAGCGTTCTGCAGGGAGGTCACTCCGGCACTCACTGCAGCAGAGCCCCAGCTTAATATTCATAAGGAGAGGCGGTTTGGCCAGGTTGAATTGGTTCACTGAAGGTGGTAGTCTTGCCCCAGTGTGCTAAACTGCCTCATTTGCATAGGGAATGAACTACAAATTTAAATGGCACTGAGGATAAAGGTAAGCGAAGTAAACCTTCATCCTCAGCGCCCCATGTACTATAGGGACATATCACCAGGTTAAATGCATCTTACAGTCATCCTCAAGGCCCTGTGCACTATAGGGACATATTACCAGGTTAGATGTGTCTAACCTGCTTATAATTTCCCTTTAAATAAACATTTGACATTTTTACCAGCTTACCTGTGACTAATGTGATGCAACATTATACTTCTTCCATTCCTATTATGCTACTTACTTTTTGTGTGTGTCCATTTAGTACAGTGGCTGCAGAGGAGGAACTGCTCTCTTCTTTAGGATTGTGAAGACAGAAAAACATTTAATAAATCCAAATATCTGTATATATTTTACACCTAGTAACATCACAAGTGAGAATACAAACACATGAACAAATGTTCTCACCTTTTTTGATCTTTTTCTCCTGAATCTTTTCTGCACATATCTTATAGGCTTCAGACTGCTGATACTCTCTAAGTTCCTTCATGTATTGTTGCTTTTCCCTTTCTGCATCATCCAGATACCTCTAAAATAAAATAGTTTTTATCAAAAAAGGCAAACATGCTGATCACAGCAAGACTGCTAAATATGCGTGTATGAGCACCTTCCAAATCACTTGTACAAAGTCAGCAGTGTATGGAGAATAACAGGAGGTGGCAGTGCTGCACCACGCCTGTACTACTCTCCATACAAAACTACAGCAACAAGTAATTTTATGAAGATCCCAGCATCTTCAGTCCCACATAAAGACTTAGTCCACGGGGCAGTTTAGATCATGTTCTGTAAAGCAGAATTATTAGCAATGCTGCAGGGGCATACAAGCACCAAACTGTGAGGATTTCCGTAAAGAAAAGAAACAAAGTATATTTTTATAAAGTGACAGGTGCAGCTAAGAGGGTAAATAACGCGTTCCATTACACATTGCATATTACAGACCTGCTTTTCCTGAGTCGGCAATGTACTCCACTCCGCTCCCAGCATCTTTGTTATCTCCGGGAAAGGTAAATCAGGATGCTGGGTTCGGATCTGTTCTCTGCGCTCATTCAGAAAGCGAACGTAACCAGTCACAGGAGCTTTCGGTCCATTAGGTAAGATTTTTTTCCGTTTCTTTCCTTTGGGCCATCCTCTCTTCTTCACAGGCTAAATGCAGGTAAAGAAGCAGAAACCCTTCAGAATGGGAGCATGCAGAACGCTTTGTGCACACATTGTATTCGTAACATACAAGTAAAGAAATAAATGTAGTGCAATACATCAGAGTCTCCAGGATATTCGGTTACCTCTTCCTCAGGTGACGGGCCCTTCCCTCCACTTGGTCTGGGCACATCAACCTTCTCCTGTTTGACTGCCACTAGAAAATTGCCGCTATGTGTTTTGGCCACAGGATGCCTAAAAAACATAGAAAGGACAAAAGCATTAAGATAACTGTGTTTGTGGTTATCACTGAACTCAAGGAGAACAGTGAAAAAAATTCCAATGAAGTACTCAAGAGTTTTCACTGATGCCCCCAAAAATTTAAATATGCAAAACAGGAGTCCGTGGAGCCTCGGTTGCGAGTCTCAAAACACGGGATATCCCGTGTTTTGAGACTCGCAACCGAGGCTCCACGGACTCCTGTTTTGCATAACCACAAACACAGCACTAACCAACATAATTTGATCATTTTATTCGTGTAGCAACAACTTATTCCACAGCACTTAACTTATGCTGCGTTTACACGGAACGATTGTGCGAATTTGTACGATAACTATCGAATTTGAACGATAATCGTACGTGTAAACGCAGCAAACGATCGAACGACGAGTAAGGAATCGTTTATTTTGATCTTTGAACATGTTCTTAAATCGTCGTTCACTAAAAATTTGCATATTGTTCCGTGTAAACAGTCGTTAACCAATTTTACCTATGTCCGAGATAGGCTTAAGTGATCACAAAACAAATTTTCCGTACGATATACCGTTCCATTTAAACGCTGATCGTTATAAAAAAAAAAATAGTTACTTCGAAATCGTTAATCGTACGATTGGGCAAATTATCGTTCCGTGTAAACGCAGCATTAGTTTGTCAATTCTGATCCCAGTCCCCATTAGGGCACCTGAGTCCCATTTAGGACTGTCATACCTGCAAAAGATTCTTTCACCCGTGTATGGTAATCAATATTTATTTGGTGAGTATGTAGCAGTATATAAAGGCTTTTTTTTTTTTTTTTTTTTAAGGGGCAAACTAAATTCTATCAAGTACCCCGAACCTATGAGTACTCACTGTGCTGCCAGTTACCAGCACAGTTTTAGCATGGGGGGGTACATGGCAGGGCTATTGACCAGGTGGACCAGTCTCATCTCTATGGTAGGATGTCAGCTGTCTATACTCCCAAAAGGTTTTATTTGCTGGAGACCCTTCCAGGTTCTATATCCAGCACTTCTCTAAGGATCTCCCAGTCAACTCTCCTGATGTTAGGGCAATAGGTGCCACAGAGTTCCTGGTTCAGTGATGACAGCTAAGACTAAGTTCACATTGTGTTTTTGCAGTCCATTTTTTTTATCCTGGAAAGAAAACAGATGGAAAAAAACGAATGCATTTGTGTGCATCCGTTTTTCCATTGACTTCTATTGTAAAAAAAATAAATAATAAAAAAGCATTTTTTTTAGCTTACACAAACGTTTACCATGTATGCAAAAAAACTATTCCTTTTGATTCGTTTTTTGATTTTTTTTTTTAAATAAATAGAAGTCAATGAAAAAAATGCATAAAATGGAAAAAAAAAAAACAACACAACAAATTAAAAAAACTGTAGTGTGAGCCCAACCTCTTATGGCATCATGGCTGTCATGCTTGCTGTATATAACTACTATCTGGCAGTCTACCTTTTCAGAATTCAGTCTTCGCAGAATTCTTGAAGCTCCAAATGGCGCCTATGCACTTGAATGTCCCTATTTGGTCTCCTGTTCCCCCAGCTCCCACCTCTTCTAGGACTGATGAGACTCACAAGGAATGTTTGTAGCAAATGCACCCTGACAAGCAGCTGAGCGATTTCATTTAGCAGATGTTGTAGACTCTATCCAGCATATTGTGTAACCTTTTAGATTTCCCCTCCCCTGCGCACTCTTTCCTTCCATAGGCACATCCTTTATACAGAAAGATTTATCTGACAGATCTTTGAAGCCAAAGCCAGGAACAGACTAAACAGAGAACAGGTCATAAAGGAAATAAAGACTGGGATCTATCCTCTTTTCAAATCCATTCCTAGTTTGGCTTAAAAAATCTGTCAGATAAATCAGTCTGTGTAAATGCACCATAAAACGTGAGGCAAATCGTCCTTCTCTTTCCTTTCTCCTGAATAGCTGCGGACTATGGGGGAGATTTATCAAAGGGTGTAAAATTTATATTGGTGCAAACTGGCCACAGCAACCAACTACAGCTCAGCTTCCAGCTCTGATGAATGGAAAGAGGAGTTGTGATTGGTTGCTGTGGCCAGTTTGCACCAGTCTAAATTTAACACCCTTCGATCTCCCCCATATGTCTCTACTAGAGTGGTTACAAAAATTTCACCAACCTGATACCCCGACCCTTAACATGCTATAGTTGGAAATCTTACTTGTGAAGTAGAATTCCTTATTCTATCTGGAAAATTATTATTATTTTTATATTACAGCTTCAAAGATCTTATTTTGTGTCAAACACAAGGAGGACCAGTAAAGAAATATTTTATCGATACCATATCCCTTCATAGTCTTTTTTCCCCGCACATCTACCTTAGCCATTTGGCGCTGTCTCATTGAGCAGGGCACCCTCCAACATATCTTCAGGGAATGCCGTAAGTTATGGGGTATATTGTAAAACTGTTAGGGACCTCTTTTTTGCAGTGTTGGAGTAGAGCTCCTTCTGGATGCTACTGCCTACCTTTTTAAAGGAGAATTCCGAGGTCTGTTCAAAAAAGTAATTACCAAATAAACAAGGGATCATGTAAACTTTTTGTATAGTAACAGTTTGAGCCCATAATCGCCACTCTGACCCCCAGATCACCTGTTCTGATCATCACCTGGTCTCTCCCAACTTCCTGTCTGAGCTCCCCCCACCTCTTCCTTGTTGCTGTTCCTCTGTCACGCCTACTGTACATGCCCCTCTCCTCTGTCCCACCCCCCTTCTGAATATTCATATTCCTCTTCTTAGCCTATATCTCTGCCCCCTGCATCCTCTGTCCAGTGTCTGCCAGGCTATCTCCCCCTGCCCTCCCCCCTTCTTCACTTTATGATCAGTGAACAGACGGAGGTGTTTCAGTAACAGCATAAGCCTGTCATACCTTTATCCACCTCACCTCCCACCCCTGTTCTGGTGCCTTACACCTCAATGCAAATTTCTGTTCCTGAATGTACCGAGTATTGCCAAACTCAAAGATGATTAGCAAGTACAAGAACACAGAGCTGTTGTTAGCACTGGTGTATATACATATATACTTGTACTTGCTAATCATCTTTGAGTTTGGCAATACTCAGTACATCCAGAAACAGATTTGCATTGAGGTGTAAGGCATACTGTAGCAGCAGCAGCAGGGCACCAGGGAGATCAGTACTGGGTCTGTTCTCAGTGTTATCCTCATCTATATACACTGAATAGAACAACCTGCAGCAGTGCACACTAACACTGGAGTAATAGAACACCTCCCAGCTTCAGTACAGATTATCAGTACTGAAGCTGGGAGGTGCCCTGCTGCTGCTGTGTCAGTGTAGACTGCTGCAGGTTGTTCTATTCACTGACAACTATACTGACAACAAAGTCCAGCACTGATCTGGCTGGTGCTGCTGCTTTGTTAGTGTACACTGCTGCAGCTTCTTCTTCTATCTAGTGTATATAGCTGACAATTATACTGACAGCAGAGCCCAGCACTGATCTCCCTGGTGCCCTGCTGCACTGTGTGCACTGCTGTGGGAGGGGACAGCAAGGCTGACCTCAGCTCACACTAGCCATCTATAAAAAAAAAAAAATAATGCTGCTCCTGGCTAGGTACAGAGCGGTCACATGGTTTTCTCTGCTTTGAGAACCATGTGACCAGAAGTGGGAGGTCCAGGAAGAAGACGTGCTCTGATTGGCTGGGCAGCACATGCATAAGCTGGGAGGCGTGCTGATTGTACGGCCTGCAGATCTATGAGCTGGGAGGCATGCCAAGGCTCACAGGCGTGCCGACAGCTCACAGGAACGCCTCAGGAACACCCCGGATCGTGACGCGGCCGGCCACACATCACGACCCAAGACAGTGCAGGGGACCTGGGACTCATTGTGATGTAAGCACAAAAAGCGGAAGTATGCAACTTCTGGCGGCTGGAGACCACAGGGAAAGTCTGGTAAGGGGATATTATCAGTAATGGGTATACATTGAGAAGTTATATAACTTCTTATGTGGGGAGGGAATAGGGATAAAAGTTTTTCGACGAACTTCTCCTTTAATATAACTCCTAAACAGATTTGTTAAAGGTGTCATCCAGCGCTACAAAAACATGGCCAGCACCACTGGCACCGGAGACAGCACCACTCTTGTCTCCAGTTCAGATGTAGTTTGCAATTAAGCTCTATAGACTTCAATGGAATGGATTTACAAAA
The DNA here is from genome assembly GCF_027789765.1 of Dendropsophus ebraccatus. Lineage (NCBI taxonomy): Eukaryota > Metazoa > Chordata > Amphibia > Anura > Hylidae > Dendropsophus > Dendropsophus ebraccatus. The sequence continues at coordinate 91,095,620 of NC_091460.1, read as the reverse complement.
CCTGCACCCAAACTGGAGACAAAAGTGGTGCTGGCGCCGGAAGAAAGCGGCCATGTTTTTGTAATGCTGGACACCCCATTAAGCCTGGTGCCAAATACCTCTCAGCCTTGATGGAGAACAAGCTCTAAATTCCATGCTATTTAGAACTCCTTTGGCTATTGGCTATGAAAGTCCTATACGGACTATAGTCATATAGTCTTATACGGCGAGTATATGCCAAACTCTATATTTTAACAGGAAAAATTGGGGGTCGTCTTACTGTATATGCCAGAAAGTACGGTATATATATATATATATATATATATATATATATATATATATATATATATATATAGTGTGTGTGTGTTGCCTATGTATTGCTATGATTTGGAAGGTGAGGGAGACTTCCTGGGTCCGAGTACAGTGCTGTAGCAGGCCATGCCCCTCCTCCACTCACCCTCCCACCCAGTATAGGGAGCTCTTACACCAAAGCAATGCTCTTAAACCAAGACACAATTTTGAAAAACTGAGCTCTTAAACCAAAACGCTCTTAAACCAAGTTACCACTGTAATTATATATATATATATATATATATATATATATATATATATATATATATATATATATATATATATATATACACACACACACACACTGTATGCAGAAACAAAAATGTATCTTATAAAAGAAATACACGAGCAGACTGAATGAATCTATACCATCTCTTCAATTACTGATCAAAGTTTTTAGCGTGATATGTTCACTAGGAATGACTGGAAAAAAATGGGATAAGAAATTGAAAGTAATGGGGTGTTTAGAAGCTATGTAGCTTGACACCATTAGCGACATTGATCCTGTTCTTAAAGGGGTACTCCCCCCAAGAGCTAAAAAAATGAAATGCTCCCAAACCTAGCTGGCCTTACTCACCAAGTCCCTCTGAGTATTTTGAGCCATCTCCCATCTTTCTAGCTGCTGCCGTTCCTGAGTTACAAGTTTTTCTAAAAGCCAATGTATATCCAAGATAGGAAACTACATTTCCCATCATGCAATGCTTCTGCCTGATGATGATGAAGTAGCAAAGCTGAGACAATGAAGGAGATGATGACAGCGTAGCAGAGCTGAGTTGGGGGCGACGGGGTAGCAGAGCTGAGTTGGGGGCGACGAGGTAGCAGAGCTGAGTTGGGGGCGACGGCGTAGGGGCAACGGGGGGCGGAGCTTGTCGCAGGTGATGGGGCGGAGCTTGCCGTGGGCGATCGCGGGGACGGAGCTTGCCGTGGGTGATGGGGGGCGGAGCTTGCCGTGGGCGGGTGATGGGGCGGAGCTTGCTGTGCGCGATCGGGGGTGGAGCTTGCCGTGGTCGATCGTTGGGGGCGGAGCTTGCCGCGGGGGGGGGGGTGCAGCGGCTATGCCTCGGGTGAGTGAGGGGGCGGTTGGTTGTGGGCCAGGGGGCTGTGTGATGCGGGTGAGTGCTGCCGGAAGGCTCTGGACACAGGGGGTGACCGGGTGGCTGCTGTTAGAGAGGGAGACAGTCACAGCTGTGCTGATCACTGTCTCCCTCTGTAACAGCAGCCACCCCATCAGTGTTCTCAGTCACTTCACTGTGCTGGGACTGAGGACACGTGATGCCGACACGGAGGGTGGGGGCCAGGAGCAGGGAGCGTGTCGGTGTGGAGGTCTGATGATTCTATGCAATCCATGGAGGTGAATGCAGCTGGATAACAGCAAAACTGTGCAGAATCCGTAATAACTTTATATTGGAAAGATGGAAAGCTACGTATTAATGCAAAAATAATTTTGGGGGGAATACCCCTTTAAGAGTATGAATAGTACCATCACTACTGTATATTGAAGGCAGCAGTTGCATCGTAAGGCTGTGTTAACACTGAGTTTTTGCTGCGCTTTTGCAACAATTTTCCAGTAAATTGCGAAATTGCAGTCAAATAGCGGCATTTCACAGCAAAAAAAACAAAAAAAACAATGCAACAAAAATGCCATTTGTGAACAAAGTCTATAAACTAGATCACATACAGTGAACAGCAATTCATGAATGGTAAAGTGTTGAAAAACTTACTAAAAAAAAAAAAAAGGGGGTGTTTTATCCCAGAAAAAAAAAACAGCAAGAAATCTCAGCTTTCATAATAATACAGGTAATAAAGATTTTAAGAGGAAGGGAAAATCTGGAAGGTGGAGCTATCCAAAGGAAGGTAAGGGTAAAAACTTCCTCTTTAACTCCAACTTTAAAGGGGTTATCCAGCGCTACAAAAACATGGCCACTTTTCCCCCTCTCGTCTCGAGATTGGGTGTGGTTTCAAACTAAGTTCCATTGGGTGTGGTTTCAAACTAAGTTCCATTGAAGTAAATGGAGCTTAACCCCTTAACGACATAGGGCGTATATTTACGCCCTATTGCCGGTAAGGGAGTTCAGAGTGGGGCCGCGCAGCGACCCCGCTCTGAACCGCGGCGGTCCCGGGTGCCTCTTGTAGCCCGGACCGGAGGGATTAGCGGGCATGGTCCGATCGCCGTGCCCGCTAATACAGTAATCAGATGCAGCTGTCAAACATGACAGCTGCATCCGATTACCGGATTCAGCTTATCCCTGGTGTCTAGTGGCGGAGATCGCTCCCCCGGGACGTTATCCCGGAGGAGCGATCTCAGTTTCTGAAGCCGGCCGGGGACCGCTCCAAGATGGCGCCGTCCCCGGCTCGTCACTCGTTTAACTTCCGGCTGCAGCAGCCGGAAGTAAACGAGTGCCTATCTCATGGATCTCTGCAGCATATCTATGCTGCAGAGATCTCTATGAGAGATCAAAGCACTTATACTAGAAGTCCCCCAGGGAAAAGTAAATAAATAAATAAATAAATAAATAAACTAACATGTTTGCTATCGCCGCGTGCGTAATCGCCCGAACTATTAATTAATCACATTCCTGATCTCGCACGGTAACCGGCGTCAGCGCAAAAAAATCCCAAAGTGCAAAATTGTGCATTTTTGGTCATATCAAATCAATGTCCGCGGAATTCCGTCAGCTGTCCGCCCGCACGGGCACGCGCTTTTCCGCCGGCTCCATAGACACCATTCTATGGGCCGGCGTATTCCGCGATCCGCTAAAAGAAGTGACATGACACTTCTTTCAGCGTATAGTGGAATACGCCGGCCCATAGAATAGTGTCTATGGGGCCAGCGAAAAGGCACCCAGGTGTGCGGGCGGACAGCTGACGGAATTCCGCGGACATTGTCCGCGAGAATTCCGTAGTGTAAACCCGCCCTAAGGCTGCATTCCCACATTCCGTGATCCTGACGGATCACGGACGTGGAATGCATGTACCGGAGTCCCCCCGCGCCCGGACAGCATCTGTAATTAGATGCTGGGAGCGGGGGAGACTGTTCATAAGCGCTGTGCTGTAATGAATCAGCCGCGCGGTGCTGTTACTACAGCGCGGCGCTTATGAATACAGTCTCCCCCACTCCCAGCATCTAATTACAGATGCTGTCCGGGCACGGGGGGACTCCGGTACATGCATTCCACGTCCGTGATCCGTTAGGATCACGGAACGTGGGAATGCAGCCTTAGGGTATATGCACACAGCAATTTTCGAGGAATTGAAGCAGAACGTTTTCAGGCAGAATTTAAGCCCCCCATTGACTTCTATAGGATTCCTCTAGCAGATCTACAGCAGAAAATTCTGCTCGGAAATTCTGCAGCGTGAACAACAGAGCAGAAAACCCATTGAACACAAGGAACTTTGCTCTGCACATAATTTTACGGGAGGAATTTCAAGCTGAAATTCCTCGCCTTTTCCTCAGTGTGCACATACCCTAAAGGTTCAGAAAATCCTCACTTCCTGGTCCACATGGTCTTGGCTCCTCTGTCCTCCTCCTCCCATGAACTTGGTCTCTTCTGTTGCCAGGCAAGCTGTAACACTTTATTTCTAACCCTGCCCACCACTGACATCACACCAATCAATGAGCATCTGGCCAAGGGGCAGGGAAACAGAACAGTCACAGATTCCAGAGCAGTATAGGAAAAAGGATCTTGTGTGGAGATCAGTCAGTGTGTTGTGAGGTAAAATTAAAGCGACTCTCTAGCCACTGTGGGCCCCCCCCCCCCCCAGGCAGGGGGAGACAATCAGCAACACCACAAAAAGCGGCGCTACACTAGGGCACGAACGCTCTCGGCCCGCCTAGAGCACTTATACTATTTCACTGCTCGCTCAGCTCTATTTACGTCTGATGAAGGGACGATGTAAGGTCCTGAAATGCGTTACCCTTTTTTAAACAATAAAATCAGTAGTTATCACAGTAGACTACATGGTGTGCGCAGAGGTATATATCCCCCTTTTCTGTTTTAGTCTGGATTCTGTGTATCAGTATGGTTCTACCTCACAGTAGTGGATCTTTAGCTGCAACCGCACCTTGGGCCCGATGTTGGAAATGCTTTTATAGGTAGTTGTGACTGAACATCAGGTGAGCGCCTACATCCACATCACCTGCACTATTGATCTCTGACAGTGTCACCCTATGAGGTGCCCTGCTTCTATTTTTTGTCTTCCTTCTATTTACTTGTGACTAGTCACTGCTCTTCTGCCTCTCAGTATGGGAAAAATTGACAGCCAGAGTGGCCACTAATGGGTCTCTGCCTGTCAATCATTCCCGACAGGCAGATGACTAGTTGCCGCCCCTCTCCCTGCCTTGGGCAGCATAATAAAACTACTTCTTTACCTTTATAATTTTACTGCTGCAGTTGATTTATACTATGCTCCCTAAAGTTTCAGGTTAATGGCAGGCAGCTGTGTGATCGCGGCTGCCTGTCATAATCGTCGTCTTCTGGAACACTAATGTGAGCAGGGCCAATGACACAAATAAAAACCCCTTCACAGCAGGATCATATATACAGTATATATTCCTACTACACAGCACATTGACAGTAGGAATGTATATATACACTTATTGTTGGTGTGAAGGGGAATATTTTGAAAGTGTTTCTCCCCCCTTTTTGGTCCACCTACTGTGGGCGTGCTTGGCAACATTTCTACACGTATTTATGTTGCACTTGTGTGACCCCTTATACGGTATTTGCTGATGAAGATTAACATCCCAAAATTAGTCATCCATTTGTACCGTATTTTCCGGCGTATAAGGCGACTGGGCGTATAAGACGACCCCTGACTTTTAATCTTTTAATCAGATTGTCAGGGATTCGCCTTATATGCCGAAAAAGGTTAACCCCTGCCTGACCGGCCTCAATCACGGGCTCCCCGCCCAGATGGCTAGTTGCTGCTCCTTCTCCCTTTCACAGATCTAGAGTATAATAAACATAATAGATTTACCATATTTTTCGGCGTATAAGATGACTTTTTAACCCCCAAAAATCTTGTCAGAAGTCGGGGGTCGTCTTATACGCTGGGTACAGTCACCCCCGGGGTTGGTGGCCACTGACTGGCACGGTGTGGACTTAGTGTAGGGACCCATGTGTATCAGATACCGGCACGAGGTGCATGGGGCAGTATGGCTTGATCAATTCATACACAAAATTCTGATGTGTTTTTTATTTAGCCTAGGGGCACTAGTATCAGCCATAGGTGTGAGGTGCAGCACTCTGTTTCTTCCCTGAACCGCATTTTGTTTCTCTCTTTTCTCCGTGTTTTGCACTCCTCCTGGTGAGACCCACATGACCGCAATTAGCAGGAGACACCTGAGTGCACATGGTTTTAATCCCTCCTGTTTTTTCCCATTCTGTTTGCTGCAGCTATGGTGAGTGTAATTCCTTATCCAGACTTGTGCTGCTTGGGGGCGACCTTCTCCGCCGGCGGTGCTGGCCGGGTTCTGGTGTGGTGTTTTTGGGTCTGGTCCTGTGGCATGGCGGTCGCAGGGCCATCCCATGGCCCCCGTTCCCTGACTGTGCACGCCTGCGGGGTTGGTGGCCACTGACTGGCACGGTGTGGACTTAGTGTAGGGACCCATGTGTATCAGATACCGGCACGAGGTACATGGGGCAGTATGGCTTGATCAATTCATACACAAAATTCTGATGTGTTTTTTATTTAGCCTAGCGGCACTAGTATCAGCCATAGGTGTGAGGTGCAGCACTCTGTTTCTTCCCTGAACCACAGTCACCCCATATGGTGGGTGGGCTCAAAAATGGCCTGCATCTCCACTGTATGGGGCAGTGGAAACCAGAAACGGGCCCAGGTGAGTTAACTGTTTTTTTGGGGTTTTTTTTTTTAAATAGTCGCCCCATACGGTGGGGATGCGGGCCATTTTTGAGCCCCCCCACCGTATGGGGTGACTATACCCAGCGTATAGGACGACCCACAACAAGATTTTTTGGGGTTAAAAAGTCATCTTATACGCCGGAAAATACAGTAAATCTATTATGTTTATTATACTCTAGATCTGTGAAAGGGAGAAGGGGCAGCAACTAGCCATCTGGGCGGGGAGCCCGTGATTGACATGCAGAGAGACCTCATATCGGCCGTTCTAAAAGTACCCTAAGAAAATGAAGATAGGATTTAAGGCAATACTCACAATACTCCAGTGAGATGCTTTGCTGCCTGAGACATGATCTCTCAGTATCTGTGGTATGACCTGTTACAGAAAGATGGAAACGAATTAGATTTTATTTCATTGTGTTTAAATGACAGTTTACTTATTGCATCCATAACATCTCAGTCAAGTCCTAACACTGCTTAGGGGCAATGCAAAGTATAAAACACAGAAAGATGTGATTATATGGCTTAAAGGGAATCTAGCAGCAGGTTAGGAATTTCTAACAGGGAGAGCGCACTTACCTTTATCATGTTGATCCTTTTTACTGTTAAAGAGTATGGTAATGTTATCTTTTATTAACTAGTAAATTTGGGGTTTGGTGCAATAGGAGGGGGGAGGGGTTGAGTAGGTCAGTACACAAGGGATAAAGGGCTGCCCTCATTTACATGCTGCCATGTGTGTACATAATTATATATAGCTGCAGATTTTTGCTCTACAAGCAGCACTTGTGTCAGGTTGGAATTGCCAAATTTGCTGCTAGACCCACTTTAAATTTGAATGATGCAAGTTAAAATAGAGCCTAGAATCTCAGCCTTCATATTCAGGGCTGTGGAGTTTATAGTCCGCAGCTCCGACTCATGAATTTTATCAGGGAAATACTCAGATTCCTTCATAAATGGCCAATCAGACACTAGGGGAGATATGTATCACACTGGTGTAAAGTAGATCTGGCTCAGCAGCTTTTTCCTACCATCCTACATGATTTGGGGGTGACTTCTGAGTGAATAAGGCAAAGATACAGGAGAATACAGGATTGGGAGCCCGGTGGGGGAACATAAGCAATGACCTTGCACTGCAGCGGCACAGGGATAGCTAAATAGGACTTTTTTCCCAGAATGCCCCTTTAATTTCTGCCTCTCTCTCAAACATGGCTGCTCCAGCCATAGCGCGCGCACACACACACACACACGAAATCTTCTCCCAAAGAGAGGTTACTGCTACGGCTTCTTACACAGAATATCTTCATATTACACTAATACAATCATACAGCATCCAGAAAGTGTTTTTTCTGGTTTTAATAAATAAGGTCCTTTGATTGTTAGAACATAAACTATATTGAGGAGGAACATTTATAAAATTCATATGAAAACTCAATTATAACATTGATAATTATAATATAATATAACATAATTATAACAGCTCTGAACCGCCGCAATCCTTACTGCTTTCAACAGCCCAAGACCGCGGCTGTTAGCGGATGCGGAAGTTGGCTAATTAGGACGTTAAATGCAGCTCTCAAACATGACAGCTGCATTTAAATGCCCTGCGATGCCCCTCTCCCCGATGTCTAGTGGCGGATCTGCCCCCCCAAGATGCGATCGCGCAGGGGGAGATCCGCTACACTGGCCAGGCATGGCCTCAGCATCAGAATGACGCTGATCCCAGCTCGGCAATCCATCTATCTAGTCTGCTGATGGATCAGTACTTTATTATATACACAGCATTGATCTTAATGGGAGATCATGGCTGTGCATATAGAAGTCTCCCCGGGGGCTAACAAAATTAAGTCCCTATTACACTGAACGATTATCGGCCGCATTCGGCCGGTCCGTGTGATAGAAAGCAACAATGTCGGCTGATCCCTGCAGTGGTTTGTCTTTCAACACTGTTGAAAGTCAAACGACTCATACAGCAACGATCTGCTGCCATTACTCCGGGGAACAAGAGCGGCGGCAGCAGATAGTTGCTATATGCTATGGGCTGCCCGGATGATCTAGCAGACTCACCCGCTCACTGCTGCCGCCGCATGTAATGGCTGCCAGCGCTTGTTTGCTCCTTATAGTTGCCCCCATAGTCTTTACGGTATGTAAAGAAGGGGGTGGGGGTGTTTTTATTAATAAAAAAAAATCCCCTCCCCTAATAAAAGTTTGAATCACCCCCCCTTTTCCCATTTTATAAATAAAAATAAACAAAAACATTTAGTACCGCTATGTACCCCTTACACAGCCCCATAGACCAAAGGATAAGAGTTATAAATGATTGGAATAGAGCAATTTTAGGGAACATAGTTTTTTTTTTTTTTAAAGGTTTGAATTTTTTAATAGCTGTCAAATAAAATAAAAGTTATGCTAGTTACATATCGTTGTAATCGGGCATTCAAGTAGAGTGCAGCCTCTCCAAGTGAGGTCCTTCAGTTTCCAGCAGCAGTCGCTCCATGTGAGGTACCTCAGTCTCCAGCAGAAGCCGCTCCATGTGAGGTCCCCCAGTCATCATCATAAGCCTCTCCAAGTGAGGCTCTCCAGTCTCCAGCAGCAGCTGCTCTATGTGAGGTCCTCCAGTCTCCAGCAGCAGCCGCTCCATGTGAGGTCCTCCAGTCTCCAGCAGCAGCCGCTCCATGTGAGGTCCTCCAGTCTCCAGTAGCAGCTGCTCCATGTGAAATCCTCTAGTCTCTAGCAGCCATTCCTGACTCCAGCAACACTTCCTGACTTACACCCTGAGGCTATCTTCACATAATGTAAAAAATCATTGAACAACCGACGCGTTTCCGTCTATTCAGATATTAAAGGAGAAGTCTGGCAAAAATTTTTATTGAAGTATTGTATTGCCCCCCAAAAGTTATAAAAATCACCAATATACACATTACGGGAAATGCACAAAGTGCTTTTTTTCCCTGCACTTACTACTGCATCAAGGCTTCACTTCCTGGATAAAATGGTCACTCCCAGAGGTGTGTGGGCTGTGCAGCTACTGGAGAGGGTGATGGCAGAGGGATGCTCAGTGTCCCTCCAGTGCCCTGTGTACCTCAGTGTCCCTCTGCCATCATCCCCTCCAGCAGCCACAGCCCGCACAGCTCTGGGAGTCGGGTCGGGACATCACCATGTTATCCAGGAAGTGAAGCCTTGATGCAGTAGTAAGTGCAGGGAAAAAAGCACTTTATGTGCATTTCCTGTAATAAGTGTATATGGGTGATTTGTATAACTTTTGGGGGGCAATACAATACTTTAATAAAGATTTTCGCCGGACCTCTCCTTTAACCGTAGCTACGATTGAGGTCTGAATAGACCGAAACACGTCAGCGATTGTCAGATTTTTAGCGTTTGTTGTTTTTTTCTGCCTTGCTTCAATAAAAGAATAAGAATTGGACAACTAAGGTGCTGAATTTTCCTTGCAGTTTTGCTCCTTGGTGGAGAGGAGAAAAGATGTGCAAGTGTGGTGAGCTGAATCATCATTACCTCAAATAACTGAACAGTGACAGCTTCCAGAGCAGTATAGGGAAAGGGAAACAGTCTTTTCATCTCTCTCTTTCTAATCTATCTATGTAGATGGGTATGTGGCCCAGGTTAAGCTTGACTGTCTAGTGTTACTTAATTACCTCTGTCTGGCAGTTAGAGAATGCCAGTAGTGCCAGCACTAGGCATACACAATGTACCAAAATATCAATACAAATATCAATATTCCAGGCAAAAAAACGGTTCGGTACCAGGATTTCCTGGTATTCAATACTTTGTTAAGCTGTGTAATATCACAGCTTAACCAAGTATAGTGCCGGCCACGTTCTCTGTATGCCTCGCCCCATTAATGAATGCAACCTGCTATCCTGCTGGCGGCAGTCATTTAACCATTTCAATTTTGCGATGTAACACGATCACAGCATTGAAATGGATGATTGACAGGTGCCTGTCAAGTGTCAAAAGTTCTAATAATCCCACTTTTCCCATTTTCCAAAAAAAAAACAAAAAACATATTAGCCATTATTGCATGCGTAATTGTACGAACTAATGATCACTTTCCCAATCTCACACAGTTAACAGGGCACAGCCAAAACGAATCGCAAAAGTCCAAAGTTGCTGATTTTTGGTCACGCCACACTGTAGAAAAAAAAATGTGACAAAAGTGAACAAAAAGTTACATAAATAAAAATATGGAACAGATCAAAGCTACAGATGCCGGAGCAAAAAATTATCCTCACAAAGCCCTACAGGCTGAAAGATAAAGTGTAAGTGAGGTATTTTTAAAAAAAAATTTCTGGTAGTAAAATAAAAGGCCCATAATTTGTATCACTGTAATAATGAACAAACTTTAAGAATATAGGTAAAATGTGAGATTACACGGTTAGCAGTGTAAAAACAATCTTGGGGGGGGTTTGACTTCATCCACTTTTTCCAACTTAATTATCGAACTGGTATCAAGATAAAAACTGGTATCAGTATGAACCTTAAAATTGTGGTATTGTGTCATCCCTAGCCTGCACACAACATTGCTAGATGTCCAGCAGTGAAGGAGTTAACAGAGCTGAGCAGTGCATGCAGGGCCCGCTCTCCAGCCCCCGGCTCCGCGGGGCAGGGCCCGCTCTCCAGCCCCCGGCTCCGCGGGGCAGGGCCCGCTCTCCAGCCCCCCGGCTCCGCGGGGCAGGGCCCGCTCTCCGGCTCCGCGGGGCAGGGCCCGCTCTCCAGCCCCCCGGGGCAGGGCCCGCTCTCCAGCCCCCCGGGGCAGGGCCCGCTCTCCAGCCCCCCGGGGCAGGGCCCGCTCTCCAGCCCCCCGGGGCAGGGCCCGCTCTCCAGCCCCCCGGGGCAGGGCCCGCTCTCCAGCCCCCCGGGGCAGGGCCCGCTCTCCAGCCCCCCGGGGCAGGGCCCGCTCTCCAGCCCCCCGGGGCAGGGCCCGCTCTCCAGCCCCCCGGCTCCACAGTCTAATGCTCTACAATACACAGCTCCATAGTGATGATGACAACCAATGCCTCAGTATTATACCCAGTATTAAAAAAAAAATCCCAACCTAGCAGAGTGGGACAGATAAGAGGAGGTGACATGTACGGTGACTGGGCTCACTTTCTCACATCTAGCACATTGGGCCCCATGTCTCCTGATAGCAGCTGTACAACAACCAGAGACAGGAGAAACCTTCCCCATTCCTCACAGCATCCACATCGGACCCTGCACACTGCACCAACTAGAAGACATGACAGGCGCTAATGGTGGAGACCACAGAGCAGAGATGGGAGAGGAGGAGGTCGCCCAATACGCAGAGAGCAGCACAGAGACCCCAGCAGATCACACAGCACACTGCCGTCTATTCCCCCCCCCCCCCCCAATAATACATATCACACAGCACACCCCGCGCTGCCGTCCATTCCCCCCACATTACTAAACATCACACACATACATATCACACAGCACACCCCGGACTGCCGTCCATTCCCCCCACATTACTATACATCACACACATATCACCCCGGACAATAATACATATCACACAGCACACCCCGCGCTGCCGTCCATTCCCCCCACATTACTATACATCACACACATATCACCCCGGACAATAATACATATCACACAGCACACCCAGCGCTGCCGTCCATTCCCCTCACAATACTATAGATCACCTCTCCTAGTAAACTTTCCTCCTCGTCTCGTCTATCTCTCAGCCGCGCTTGAATAAGCTCGTTCTCTCAGCTGCTATTGGCTCCGTCGTCTACCCCGTTGTACTCATCCTGAAATCTGATTGGCTGAGGACTCTCCCTTCCATTATGAGCCCGAGGTAAGAGGAAGACGCTGATTGGATGGAGGAATTAGGCTCACAGTTGTGTGGGATAAGGTCCCATTGTGATTAGCGGAGGGATCTGTCACTCAAAGCCTCAGCAGGTTAGTGTGCACTGAGCTCTGCAGCCGCCAATCATTAATCAGCTTCATCCTAGTGGAAGGGGTTTCTTAAAGGGACGAGCAGTGCCGGAAATAAAGCTGGAGAGGAGGAAGTAGTCAGAGGCGCGGTACAGTTACATAGTCATGGGCACACCTGATCTCTCATCATGGCTCTATGACCTGTACCCTTGCCCTCTTCTAATAGTAGATATTCTTATTTTGGGGTTTCACTTATTCCTTCTCACCCTCTAAGAGCCAGAACTCTGCTAACTATAGAGCCATAGGAGGGCTGTTTTTTTATTTTTATTTAGGCACTTATAGGGGTACTCCAGCCATCTAATTTTCATATTGTTGCCAAATAATTAAGATCCTATTCTTACCCATCAGCTTCTTCACTTCTCTCCTGAAGCATCTTCAGGTTCCCGGCTGAACACTGCTACATTGCTCCCAAGACAAGCATCACTGCATGATCAGTAACCTTCAAACCCATTAACCAGTAACCATTTATTGTATTACAAAAAAAAAAAGGCAAATGTGCAAAAAGAATCGGTGGAGCCTCATTCAAGAGTCTCAGGCCCAGCCAGATATCCCTGCAGGGAAGGGCCCAGCAAAGGGGTGGATCCAGAAAGGAGAGACCACCAAAACCTTCAGTCCAACGAGTCTGGGGATACGACATGGGAAATGCCAAAGCCAGAGAGCCATAAATAATAAGCCCTGTCAGCTACAGGGAGTATTTCAAGATGAACACTTACACATCCTGGGGAAAACAGTGCCCTAGGGCAGGTGGGTGCAGAGGTAACACAATGATAGTACTGATACCTACAAATAATAGCATAAGTTGTGGTGACCACAAAGTTGGGAAAAGGATCAGAGAAGACATTCGGCCTTTGTTATCTTCTATTTAGGGTCAGTGATATATATATAAAAACATGTAAATAGCCAGAGTAGCCCTTGAATAGTACATTGTAGCTTCGTCCTACCACATATTAATTAAAGAGGTAGTGCGGTGTTTAACATTTATTCACTAAATAACACACATTACAAAGTTATACAATGGCCCCCTTCCCTGTGTTCCCCCATTGCTGTCTACCCCTCCAGCCATCTAGCTCTTTATTAGTTTTGAGGGTCCTGATTAGAGATGAGCGAAAGGCTCATCTAAACAAAGCAAAAATAAGACGTCTTGCTTTGTTTAGATGAGAGATTCGCTTAACTCTAGTCCTGATGCTTTAAATCTCCTATTATGACCCATATAAAGTTATGGAGATGTATGAGGTCAGATAAGTGCTGTGATCTGTAATAATAATAATAATAATATTTGTATAGCGCCAACAGATTCCAGAGCAATTTACAATTCGGGGGGTACATACACTACCGTTCAAAATTTTGGGGTCACCCAAACATTTTTGTGTTTTCCATGAAAGGTCACACTTATTCACCACCATACGTTGTGAAATAAATAATAAGTCAAGACATTGACAAGGTTAGAAATAATGATTTGTATTTGAAATAACATTGGGGAAGATTTATCAAACATGGTGTAAAGTGAAACTGGCTGAGTTGCCCCTAGCAACCAATCAGATTCCACCTTTCATTCCTCACAGACTCTTTGGAAAATGAAAGGTGGAATCTGATTGGTTGCTAGGGGCAACTGAGCCAGTTTCACTTTACACCATGTTTGATAAATCTCCCCCATTGTTTTTACATTAAAGAAGCAGTTCACTTTTTTTTTTTTTCTCCCCCCCGGGTAGCCGCTGTCAAGTACACTTACAGAAGATGATCGGTGTCCCGTTCCCGTCGGTCAGTTCCGTCCCGCGGTGCCGTTCACATCGGGCGCACGCTCACTTCCGCCGGCGCTGTGACTCCTCTTCTCTCCCTTGTCATTTGAACGCCGGAAATCACGCGCTTCCATAGAGAATGCATGGAAGCGAGTGACTTCCGGCATATAATCACTGGGCAGAGAAGAGGACTCACAGCAGCCGGCGGAAGTGAGCGCGCGCCCGATTTGAACGGCACCGCGGGACGGAACTGACCGACGGGAACGGGACACCGATCATCTTCTGTAAGTATACATGACAGCGGCTACCCGGGGGGGCGAAAAAAATAAAAAGTGAACTGCTTCTTTAAACTTTGCTTTTGTCAAAGAATCCTCCTTTTGCAGCAATTACAGCATTGCACACCTTTGGCATTCTAGCTCCCACAAGTTGGATTGGTCGGATGGGCACTTCTGGCGTACCATACGGTCAAGCTGCTCCCACAACAGCTCAGATTTGGTGACTGCGCTGGCCACTCCATTACCGATAGAATACCAGCTGCCTGCTTCTGCTGTAAATAGTTCTTGCACAATTTGGAGGTGTGTTTAGGGTCATTGTCCTGTTGTAGGATGAAATTGGCTCCAATCAAGCGCTGTCCACTGGGTATGGCATGGTGTTGCAAAATTGAGTGATAGCCTTCCTTATTCAGAATCCCTTTTACCCTGTACAAATCTCCCACCTTACCAGCACCAAACCAACCCCAGACCATCACATTACCTCCACCATGCTTAACAGATGGCATCAGGCATTCTTCCAGCATCTTTTCATTTGTTCTGCATCTCACAAACGTTCTTCTTTGTGATCCAAACACCTCAAACTTAGATTCATCCGTCCACAACACTTTTTTCCAGTCTTCCTCTGTCCAATGTCTGTGTTCTTTTTCCCATCTTAATCTTTTTCTTTTATTGGCCAGTCTCAGATATGGCTTTTTCTTTGCCACTCTGCCCTGAAGCCCAAAATCCCGCAGCCGCCTCTTCACTGTAGATGTTGACACTGGTGTTTTGTAAGGATGAAGAGACTCACCATACTATACGGGAGACAAATGGTTTTAATTGAATTTATATAGGCCCCTTGACCGCCCGCAGCATTCACCAATAAGTCGGGAATCACACCTTGCGGTACCGCATTACCCTAATTTGGACCTGGAGTGGTACGCCGGATCTTAGCCGTGTGAAGTGCTCCACCAGACTACTCGGATGAGATGTCGGCGTGGTGAACTTGTGACAGCAGTGTTACTGACACGGTTGTATTCCGGAGTGCCGTCTTCCGCGATATGGTGTGTAGCTCCCAGGTGTTGTTGCAATTTGTTTGGCTGATACCATGGTAACAGAAGAGGGTGCCAGGGGTCACATGACCTCATAAACATGTCTGCAAGTTTAACTTCTTACCTGATGACTCCCGGTTCCGTGATGGTGAGCTTCGGAATCCTATTATAAAGTATATGGACGTATTTATGAACTTTTGGACTTTAAATATTATGGCAGCTGCCTAATATGCCGATTCAAGCTGTCCTCACTTAATCTGTGATACACTCAGCACACAGCACTATAATAATTTTTTTTGAATCCCTGAATATGTAAATATTGAGGGAAGGCTTTGGCAACCCCACGTGATCCTAAACACAGATGTATCCAATGTAATTGAATTTATCCACCAATTGCAAGAGTTTTTGACACTTTATATGTCTCACATTTGTTTCACTATGCACGCTTTGTGAGAGCACATTTGAAGCAGCATATCCTGTGCTTACTAGGAAGGCAATGTAGTGACTGGCACAGGGGGAGACATCAGTGTAGTGACTGGCACAAAGGGGAGGCATCAGTACAGTGGTAGAACAGACAGATCAGCCTGGCTGCTGCATTAAAGGGGTAGTGCGGTGCTACACATTAATTCACTAAATAACACAGATTACAAAGTTATACAACTTTGTAATGTGTGTTATTTAAGTGAATGGCCCCCTTCCCCGTGTTCCCCCACCCCCGGAAGTGTGGTGCATTATACTCACCGAATTACTGTCAACCCCAGCCGCCATCTTGAGTCGCCACACTTGCACCACACTTCTGGGGGTGGGGGGGGGGAAACACTGGGAAGGGGGCCAGTTGTATAACTTTGTAATGTGTGTTATTTTGTGAATAAATGTGTAGCACCGTACTACCCCTTTAAGAATGGACTGGAAAGAGGAGAGTTTGGAGAAGGGAATTCTTAAAGGGGGAGTTGCTTTGAATTCTATGGAGCTAAATAGGGATGGTCCGAAACTCCCGAACGCTCGGCATCAGATTCCCGCTGTCTGCCCGCTACGTGGAGCGGGTGGATACAGCGGGAGGACCGCCTGGAAAACTGGGATACAGCCTATGGCTATGGCTGTATCCCAGTTTCCCCGGCGGTCTTCCCGCTGGATCCGCCCGCTGCACGGAGCTGGCAGACAGCGGGAATCATTACCGAGAGTTCGGGTTCACACAAACCCGAACCGAACTCGGTTCGGACCATCCCTAGAGCTAAATATACATCTTATATTCTTATAAAGGCAATTCATTAGTAAATCCAACCCCTTCTACAATGATTGACATAGTGAAAATTCAATGTAAACATGATAAAAATACATAGTAAACTGCAACATCGGACATTAAATTGCAAAAGTGCTAATTATAATGCATATATATCAAGTATCTCCAGTGTAAATAAATAAAGTGCTTAGTGCTTTAAAATCATATAAAGATACTGATCGTAGGTCCGATGGCTTCTTATCTCTTCTGACTTCTGACCTGTGAGCCTGCTAAGGGCGTTTTAGAATGAACGGCCCTGCAATCTTGCAAATGGGCTGCAAAGACACGGTACAAATAAATATTATTGTTATTAGAGGTAAATGCCTCTGTGGGCAGTTCCAGCAGCCTCTTACAGCTCTGATGACGGTCCTGCACACAGAGAGCCAGTGTCGGACTGGGGTATGTTGGGCCCACCCCACATGCACAGTTGTAGCCAGTGCCAAACCTCTCACGTTAACACAGCGACAACATAGAGCTATGTATTTGACCAGCTAAGCCTTTTTATTGCCAGTCACTTACCTAATCGTTTATGTGGCACCAGTGGTGTAGCTACCGCGGTCCCAACGGTCGCCGCTGCGACCGGGCCGCTACTAAGGGGGGGGGCCCGCGAGGCCCCCCCCCCCTTGCCACTGTACTGCTCCCCTCCCACTGCCTCTTGTGACCGCAAGCAATGTTTTGCTTGCGATCACAAGAGGCAGGCTGGGACGGGCCCCCAGCTGACTTGCGGGGCTGGGAGGATCGCGTAGGCAAAAAAACAGGTCCCTGGAAGCCCCTGGAAGTATAGATTTTTTTGTTTTAAAGGGCATGATGATGAAGGAACAAGAAGATGATGAGGGGTGTAGTGGTATGATGATGAAGGAACAAGAAGATGATGAAGGATGTAGTGGTATGATGGAACAAGAGGATGATGAGGGGAGTTGTGGTATGATGATGGAACAAGAGGATGATGAGGGGTGTAGTGGTATGATGATGGAACAAGAGGATAATGGGGGGGTGTAGTGGTATGATGATGAAGGAACAAGAGGATGATGAGGGAACAAGAGGATGATGGGGGGTGTAGTGGTATGATGATAAAGGAACAAGAGGATGATGAGGGGTGTAGTGGTATGATGATGAAGGAACAAGAGGATGATGGGGGGTGTAGTGGTATGATGAATAAGGAACAAGAGGATGATGAAGGGTGTAATGGTATGATGATGAAAGGGCAGGAGGATGAAGGGGTAGTAGTATGATGATGGAGGGGCAGGAGGATGAAAGGGGTAGTAGTATGGTGATGAAGGGGCAGGAGGAGGGGACAACATGGGGGGCATCTGTAAGGGGGATAAAGAGGGGGGCCATCTTTATGGGGGATAACATGGGGGGCATCTATAAGAGGGACAACACAGGGGGGCCATCTATAAGGTGGACTACACGGGGGTGTATACAATAGGGCATGCACGGGGGGGGGGCATGTACTGTAAGGGGGGGGGGGGGTCACATAGTGTCAGGGCTACCTAAAAAATGAGGGTGTAAAGGGGACAGTACAGATGTGTGTGGAGTGTGTATAGAGATGAGGATGGTGTCAGTGTGAGGAGCCTAATATGTCTGTCTGGCAGATTCTGTGGATTCGTGGCTCGGAGAAGTTCTCATAATGGTCCAGGGCAGATGGAGAAGATGAAAAGGGAAGAACTCCGATCAGAGAAGACGTCCCCTGTGAGTCACTTCATATAACTGCACTGTAATGTATATGGTGTATAGAGCCTGTGTACAGTGCATCCACCTCTATATGACTGTATGAAGTGATATTGGTCTATGTACAGAGGATTTTATTCAGTAGCAGTTATCAGTTAGTCAGTATGTGGTGGTATTAGTCAGTAGCAGCGGGGTGTATGTGGTGGTATTAGTCAGCATGTGGTGGAATTATTTGTTACTTGTTATCTGGTACTGTGTTTTATTGGATTTAGTATACTTGATTTGGTCAGTAACAATATGGTGGTGATAGTTGTGGTGTGGCGGTAATATTTCCCCTTGTGTACTGGTAATATTGGCAATATTGGTCTCAGTAAACAGGATTTGGTTAGTAACAGTATGGCGGTAATATGTATGGTGATAATTAGGGATGGTCCGAACCTGCCGAGGTTTGGGTTCGTACGAACCTCAACTCTCGGCAATGATTCCCGCTGTCTTCCACCTCCGTGGAGAGGGTGGATACAGCCGAAGGACCGCCTGGAAAACTGGAATACAGCCATAGCCATAGGCTGTATCCCAGTTTTGCAGGCAGTCCTCTGGCTTTATCCACCCTCTCCACAGAGGGTGCTGCACCCCTGCCTATGTGTGTATGGGGCCATACAGATGAATGGCTTTGCTCACAGGAATGGTTGAAAACTACCAAACTTATTCAGAACTTGCGGCTGCTGAGATTCTAGTAGAAAAATCCAGTAACTTTTTGCAACAACCTGCTTTTTAGTTCACCTTTATCCTTACTCCATACCTCCTCTAATGCTGCGTTTACACAGAGCGATAATTCGCCCGATCGTACAATTAACGATTTTAGAAGTAACAATTTTTTTTTTATAACGATCAGCGTTTAGACGGAACGATATATCGTACGGAAAAATCATTTTGCGATATTTTTGCGATCGCTTAAGCCTATCTCGCACATAGGTTAAATCGGTGAACGACTGTTTACATGGAACGATCTCCGAACGCAATTTAAGAACATGTAAGATCAAAATGAACGATTTCTCGCTCGTCGTTTGATCGTTCGCTGTGTTTACATGTACGATTATCGTTCGAATTCGCCATTGTGCAAATTCAAACGATAATTGTTCCGTGTAAACGCAGCATAATACTATCCATTTAAGTTCGCTCACTCTGTTTCTTTTCAAAAAAGTCTCAGGCTACAGTTGTCTCCCCAAATCCTTTTCTTCTCTTCCTGTTTCTGTTTTCCCAACCTTTGTTGGTATAATCAAATGGCTGAACAATGTTAATTTTTTTCTGATTTATTTTTATGGCCCTGCTTGTCTGTCCCATGCAGGGCCGCTTTAACCAGAGGGCACATGGTGCACGTGCACCGGGCCCACTGGTTAAAGGGGCCCATCCTGCGCAGGGCCGACTTTTGCTCTGTGCGACCAGTGGGGTCGCACAGGGCTCCGGCTACCAGGCTGCCAAGGGGGCGCCATCGGGATGGGTAAGTTACCCATCCATGGCGCCCCCTGCAGGGCCCCCCGCCTGCTGCTGCGCTCTGCACTGTAGCCATGAGCGCTCGTAACGAGCGCTCATAGGTACAGGCAGCAGCAGCGGCACTGACAGGTCGGGAGCCATTGGCTCCCTCCCTGTCAGTCATCCTTGTGACCGCAGGCAGTGCTTTGCCTTGGGTCACAAGAGGCCTCTCTTCCATAGTGGTATCGGTGCTGAGTGACGTCACTCAGCGCCGACACCGCGAGAGGGGAGAGCGGCCTCTTGTGACCGCAGGTAAAGCACTGCCTGCGGTCACAAGGATGAAGTGATGAGAAGAGGAACGTGCGGACCCAGGTGAGTATAAAGTGTTTTTTTTTATTTGCTATATGGGGGGGGGGGGGTGTCAGCACACAGCGGGGGTGTATACTATTAGGGGTGCCACAGGGGGGGCCTATATACTACTGGGGGGGGCACACAGGGGGTATATATAACTCGGGGAGGGCACAGGGGGGCTATATACTACTGGGGGTGCAAAGGGGGTATATATAACTTGGGGAGTGCACAGGGGGGCTATATACTACTGGGGGGTGCACAGTGGGGTATATATATATAACGGGGAGCGCACGGGGGGTATATATAACTGGGGGAGTGCACAGGGGGATATATATAATAGGGAGCACAGAGGGGGGCTATATACTACTGGGGGGTGCACAGGGGGGTATATATAACTGGGTGGGCGCACAGGGGGTATATATATAACTGGGGGAGCCCACAGGGGGGTATATAACAGGGAGCATAGAGGGGGGCTATATACTACTGGGGGGGTGCACAGGGGGTATATATAACTGGGGGGGCATATATATAACTGGGGGAGCGCACAGGGGGGTATATATAACTGGGGGAGTGCAGAGGGGGGCTATACACTACTGGGGCGCACAGGGGATATATATACAACTGGGAGGTGCACGGGGGTTATATATAACTGGGGGGTGCACAGGGGGTATATATAACTGGTATATTTAACATGGAGCACCCATGGGGGCTATATACTACTCGGGGGCGCACAGGGGATATAAATATATATAACTGGGGGATGCACAGGGTATATATATATATATATATATATAAATGGGGGGTGCACAGGGGTTATATATAACTGGGAAAGCGTACTGGGGGGAGCACAGGGGATATATATACTACTGGTGGTGCACAGGGGGACTATACTACTGGGGGAGCACAGGGGATATATATACTACTGGAGGGTGTACAGGGGGGTATATATACTACTGAGGAATGCACAGGGGGACTATATACTACTGGGGGGAGCACAGGGGATATATATACTACTGGAGGGTGCACAGGGGGGCATATATACTACTGGGGAATGCACAGGGGGACTATATACTACTGGGGGGAGCACAGGGGATATATATACTACTGGAGGGTGCACAGGGGGGTATATATACTACTGGGGAATGCACAGGGGGACTATATACTACTGGGGAGCACAGGGGATATACATACTACTGTGGGTGCACAGGGGGAGTATATACTACTGGGGGAGCACAGGGGATATATATACTACTGGGGGCTGCACGGAGGGTATATATACTACTGGGGGATGCACGGGGGTATATATAACTGGGGGAGCACAGATAGGGCTATATACTACTGGGGCAGCACCTAGTGGTCTATAGTACTGGGGGCAGCACACAAGGGGTCTATATACTACTGGAGGCAGCACAATGGGGTCTATATACTACTGGGGGGTGCACAGGGGGTATATATACTACTGGGAGCAGCACCTAGTGGTCTATAGTACTGGGGGCAGCACACAGCTGTGGGGGAGCACAGAGGGGTGTAACTACTATATAGGGGTACATAGGGGGGTAACTACTGTATAGGGGTACAGGGGACCTTACTACTGAATGTGTTGGAGCCTAAAATGTTTCTCTGGCAGATTCTGGAGAAAAGATTCACAGCTGGGGAAGACTTCAAGGTGGCCCACGCTGGATGGAGTGAAAGAAAAGGTGAAAGACTCTGATGAGAGAAGACGCCCCCTGTGAGTAAATGGATGTAACTGTTATAGGGCTGTAGTGATAGTGGTCATGGTGTGGCAGTATTATATAATGGTATCATTGGTGATATCGTTATGAGGTAACTACCATATGTATTGGGGCTCTTAATACAGTGTGGGGACATTTTCAAGGGATTATACTGTGTGTGGAGCTCCGATTCTGATAACGCTGGGTTGGGGGGGGGCCCACTCTTGAGGCCTGTGCACTGGGCCCACCAATGTATTAAAATGGCCCTGGTCCCATGTATACATCTCCACAAGAACATTTCAGGAGGAACATTTGTGGAATGACATGTATGCATACCCCTTAATTTTATAGTATGTCCCTTTCTGAGATGTGAGCAGGCAAATCTTGCTAAAAGCTGCTATGCCCTCCATATAGTAATAATGGCTGCTTACTGTGCCACAATACAGTATAGTGATACTGTCCCTGCTGTGCACCCATATAGTAACAATGTCTTGTGCTGTGCTCTTCATATAGTAATAATGCCATCCCCCTGTGCCACCATAGTTAATCCCCCTGCCCTCCTGGGCCCTTCATGTAGTAATAATGTCCTCTGGGGGCCAAGAGTTCAGTGAGGTCAGAGGGGAAGGCAGGTGCTGGCAGGTGAGTTTGATGGGGCCAGAGGGGAGGGCGGGTGCTGGCTGGAGAGTTCAGTGGGCCGGAGAGGAGCGGCTGTGAGTTTAGTGGGGTCAGAAGAAAGGGAGGATGCTGGCTAGTGAGTTAAGTGGGGTCGAAAGGGGAGGGCGGCTGCTGGCTGGTGAGTTCAGTGGGGTTAGAGGGGAGGGCGGCTGCTGGCTGGTGAGTTCAGTGGGGTTAGAGGGGAGGGTGGCTGCTGGCTGGTGAGCTCAGTGGGGTTAGAGGGGAGGGCGGCTGCTGGCTGGTGAGTTCAGTGGGGTTAGAGGGGAGGGCGGCTGCTGGCTGGAGTTAAGTGGGGTCGGAGAGGAGGGGCAGTTGCTGGCTGGTGAGTTCAGTAGTGTTGAAAGGGGAGGGCAGGTGCTGGCTGGAGAGCTCAGTGGGGTTGGAGGGGAGGGTGGATGCTGGCTTGTGAGTTTAGTGGGGTTGGAATGGAGGGCTGGTGACATCGAGGCAGTGCACTGATTGGCTGAGCTGGACATCCAGTCGGGAACCCCCGAAGCAAGCCGGGTCCTGGAGCAGGTACAGTATATGCTCCGGCGGGGGGTTAACAGGGCGGTCTCCTTACATACTCGCAGCGGGATGTCAATCTTGCAGCGAGTATGTCTTCTCATTGAGAATGACTGGCCATAGATCCACAGCAGGTTTCGCTGCAAATTTGCATCGTGAAATCCGCTGTGGATCCGGTGTGTGTTTTTGTAGCCTTTTTCACAGTATCCACAAGATAACTAGATAATGTCAGGAAGTGACTTTCGGGGGCCCCCGCAATCTCAAGATTGGGAACCCTAAAATCTGAGCTGGGGATGAAACATGCCGGTGTATCATTCTTTCTCTATGGAGAGCAGAAAGCAGCATTCATCAATCCCCAACGGCTTCATAGACAATCGAACAGCAGGGCGCATCTGCAGCCCACAGCATCACTCAGGGGGACTCCCTGTACCCTTCAATTGGTCCACCACAATATTTTACTTGCACCCTGGATAGTATTACACCTTTTTATGGGAAAGTACTTTTAGGAAATCCCATTTACACCTAAAACTTCAATAAGCATACCCCCAACCAGGGGCGTAGCTAATGTCTCCTGGGCCCTGGTGCAAGAGGTCAACTTGCCCCCCCCCCCCTTTCCAAGTGATGCTATAGATAAATAGATAGATAGATAGATAGATAGATAGATAGATAGATAGATAGATAGATAGATAGATAGAATCTCAAGACTGATATTACCAATACCACCAGTATATAGGAAATATTATCACCACAAATATTGCCGCCATACTGTTACTGACCAAATTCTGTATACGGAGACCAATATTGCCAATAATACTAGTAAACCAGTAAGGGGCAAATATTACCGCCACACCACAACCACTACCACATTGTTACTGACCAAATCATGTATACTAAGATCAATAAAACACAGTACAAGTAACAAATATTACCACTGCATACTGACTAACACCACCACATACTGACTAACCCCACCGCTGCTACTGATTAATACCACCACATACTAACACCACCGCTGCTACTGACTAACACCACCACATACTGACTAACACCGCAGCTGCTACTGAATAAAATCCACTGTACAAATATCTCATACAAATCTCATACAGTCACATAGAGGGAGACCCAGCTCTACGCAGACTCTTTACACCATATACATTACAGTGCAGATAGATTTAGTGTCTCACAGAGGGCGTCTTCTCTGATCGGAGTTCTTCCCTTTTCATTTTCTTCTCCATCTGCCCTGGGCTGTTATGAGAACTTCTCCGAGCCACGAATCCACAGAGTCTGCTAGACAGCCTGGTTTAGTGGGTAGCCCTGACACTATGTGACCCCCTTATAGACCCCCCCAGGTAATACCCCTTATAGATGCCCCCCCCCCAGGTAATACCACTTATAAATGCCCCCCCCCCAGGTAATACCCCTTATAGATGGCCCCCAGTCTGTGCAAAAAAACAAAACAACAACACAACTCACCTGACAACTCGCTCCCCCGCTGTGTCTCTCTCCTCCTGCAGTCCGGTCTGGCTGTCGGCTGGCACGCGGCTCCCCCGGTCTGTCCTGTCCCTGGCAGCACAAGTATCAGTGAGGTCAGTGTGCGCGCTGGGGATGTTACTTCCGGCACAGGGCCACTTGTTATAGACGCACCCTGCGCCGAAAGTACTTCCCCGGTGCACACTGACCTCACTGATACTAGTGCTGCCGGGGACGGGACAGACCAGGGGAGCCCCTTGGTAGAGGCCCGGTCGCCGTGGCGACCGCTGCGACCACGGTAGCTACACCACTGCTCCCAACCGTCCCCGATCCAGCGGGATGTTCCCGATTTTTGGGTGATATCCCACGGTCCAAAGACTGCCCCCATGTGTCCCATCTAATCAGCAGCTAAGGGTTGCTGTCGTACTACTCTCCCGGCAGCTTGGATTTTCTCTTACAACTTCTGGCGCAGGCAGCATGGTACAGAGACACTACTAGCGCAGAATGTGCCCTGCAGCCTCTGCTTTCATCTGAATGCATCTGTACACACATCCAGAGGCACTTATCCAGATGTAGAGGCTGCAGGTCACATGCAGCGCTAATAGTGTCTCTGTACCATGCTGCCTACGCCAGAAGTTGTAAGAGCAGATGCCCACTGCAGGGAGAGGAAGATGAGTGGTCTTCATGATGGCCAGGCCAGTACTATGGTGTGCGGAGCCTGTATACCATTTGCATCTGCCTCCATACGGGTCACTGTGAGGGGGAGTACTGGTATTTGTGGTATAGTGAATGCTAGTAGTAATGGTATGTAGTGTAGTGAGAATATTATTTCTTATATAATGGTAATAGGCGATGTGGCCTAGTAGGCGTGGCTATAGTGGGCATGGTACATTGCCAATGTCGCTCTTTCCTTTCAGCAAAAGATGGGAGGTATGCAATAAGAATACTGGGAGCCGTGCAGTAAAATTCATGCGCCTCGTGACTTTTTTCCTGACCTCAAAACTGAATAATAACGTGAAAAAACCATGTGTAATCCCAGCCTTACCTACACACATAGCTGCACATACGTAGAGCTGTGTGACCGGCGGCGACTTACAGTCATATAACCTATGCTTCACGAACGTAAGGACGCGGCTCAACTCCTCGCCTATGACTCCACCTACACGCTGTCAATCACCAAGACCAGCCTCAACATGGCTCCACGCAACTAACAGCAGGTAGACGCCATCCACAAGATGGCCGCGCGCATGTTGTTCGTACGTACGCGTCTCAGCTTTTACGTCATGACGTTATAAGTCGAGTGTCCTTGTGCATTGGAAGAAAATGGGGTATTGGGACATTCCGGACGGGACGGATTGTGTCCAGAAGACATGGCTGGTCACCAAGCTGTCAGCAGCGCTGGGTAAGTGCGGGGGATGTGAGGGCGGGGGGCTGCAGGTTATACGCTCCTTACCATTACAGCCGCTGTGTACTGCTTTTGAGAAGGCATTGCTGGATATTAATTATGGTGCTTGTAGAAACAGTCAGTAGGACGGATTCGTTTTCCTCCAGGCCTCCCCTTAGGCCTTGGCTGCATGTGGTCTGTGTGGGGTGAGGGAGAAGAGCGACCTCCTGACTTCTCTCCTTTTGAAACAGGTGAGCACGACATCCAGGTCAGCGGCTTCAGGTGACCTTCATGCATATGGCCACCCTGCTGTGAGTAGTACCCCCTCTCCTGGTGTCGTGGCTGCCCGCCAGCGCTGCCCGCCCTGGTGTCGTGGCTGCCCGCCAGCGCTGCCCGCCCTGGTGTCGTGGCTGCCGTCAGACACAAGTACTGGAGTGGTGGCTCTACTATATACAATAAATGAGATACTGGGTGCTACAAAGCAGACTCAATAGAAAAATAAATGGAATTGAATGGGTGTAGTAAGATCTCTACCTGGTTATACAGATGGGGATGTGTAGGTGTGTTACGAGTGCATCACTTGGTTAGCACCTCAAGCCGCTAATGGAAAATAGTATATACCTCTATTTTCTATTATTCACCACAAGACTTTTATAGTTGGAGAGTTCTTTAGAATGTTTTTAAGCTATGTGTTTTTATTCATATTGTATTTTTTATCTATACTGTATTCTATTTTATTTGTATTTTTTAAGAAAAAAAAGTACATTTCACCACTCATTCGTATACATATGCTATAACCTATATGCATATATACACATGTTAAACACCCTAGTAAATACTTAACTCATTAATTACTCATCATTATTCATATAACACACTGTAAGGAGTTTGCCAGAGAGCCTACGGTCTTTACATACAGAAAAATAAAATGAGGCATTTATAGATCACACTAAATGTGCTCACCAAAATACTAGAGTAAATAACCAAATTTATTGAATATGTAGCACAAAAAGCATACAAACATTAAAAAACATAAAGCTCTATGGTACAGAGTGTGCACCCCACTGGACAAGGATATTATACATCCACAAAGTAAGGGTCAGGTATCAGAGAACATAAAGAAAAAACAACAGTGATACAATAATAGAGTACAGTGCATTAGTGCAAAACAAGTCTGCCGTACAACTTGTATGCTACCAGGCAGGTTCCGCTAAGTGGAGCGAACGTACTCTGTGAACTTGAGTATGTTCATTTCACTGGAGGAACGGGCCCTGTAGCACACAGGTTGTACGGCAAACTTATTGTTTTGCACTAATGCACTGTACTCTTATTATTGTATCACTGTTATTACTTTTTCTTTCTTATGTTCTCTGATACCTGGCCCTTACTTTGTGGTACAGAGTGTGCACCCCACTGGACAAGGATATGATAAATCCACAAAGTAAGGGCCAGGTATCAGAGAACCTGGATTTGTTTGTTTGTTCTTTATCCTGATTTTATGCCTGTAAAGCCTGAAGTCGTGACACAAGGTGACCTTATAAACCAAATGTGATCCCACCACCTTTCTTGTTCTCTCTTATTTAGGCTTGGTGGGTTCTGCTTATCACATAATCGCATTTCAACCCAAGACGGTGCTGGAGGGTGTTCAGCGGGCTGGAGGAGCAACGTTAACCATGGGTAATAAATACACAGACTGTTCTGATATTAATGGAAATACACTAGATGGGGAATTACTTCTGTGCTCGCTGTCTGCGCCACAGTATAGCATAATGTAAGGTGGTTGTGTGTGTGTGTGTATATATCTGTATATATACAGTGCCAGATCACGCCATATATTACCAGCAGCTGCTACATGCACACAGATAGATAACTGTGTGTGCATGTAGCAGCTGCTGGTAATGTATGGTGTGATCTGGCACCTCAGTGGTAGCAGCTTTTGGTTATGAAGGGGATGATTTGAGGTGAAGATGTTAATGTCTGTGTATTTTCTGTCTCGGTTAGCTTCACTTGGTGCCATCTTTGGGATCACGACTTGTGTCACAGCTCAGATTCGGGAGAAACCAGATGACTTGGCGAATTATTTTGTCGGAGGATGCGTCTCTGGGGCCTTTCTTGGAATCAGGAGTAAGTAAGCTTATATAACATAGGCTGCTCAAAGGTAATGTAAGTAATCAGGTAGAGGAGGGTGGGCACCACCAAAATGTAGGGTATCACTGAAATCGGAGTGACCGTAAATCCTATTATTAGAGAACACCCATTATAACAGGCTAAGTGTACATATCATATGTAATGTGTAACAGACCCTCTGGAAAGCTATAAACACTAAGTAAGGGTGCAGGGTCGCTGATAAATCCTGTATGCACACACCTATCTTTAGTATAAACAGCATAAAGCACTAACCATCCAACACTGCATATACATTGTAGAACTAGAGATCATGAGGGTGTTACATCAATATGACCTGTAATGTGAGGGATGCAGAACCCTATGTATCAGCTCCTGACCTAACAGTAGAACGAACTGGGAGACTACCACACACATGCCCTGTGCCTGAGGACTTGATGGCTGCACAGATTTGCATTGGTGTGTTAAGCACATACTTCTCTCAGCTTGTTCTCCTAAATGGTCATGGTCTGACCAGTCCATACTTTTCATAGGTCTCTGTGACATCTGTGTCACAGGATAGCGGACAAGCGTGAGCTTGCGTATGATGATGATAGTTTTATTTATATAGCGCCAACAGATTCCGCAGCACTTTACAATTCTGGGGGTACATACATAGACATCATACATTACAGAGATCAACATATAATTATCCAAACATGAGGAGTGAGGGCCCTGCTCACATGCATCAGCTTACAGACTATTAGATTGAGACGAAATGGCAGAGGGGCAAAGTCCTTCCTTTTTCACATGGTCCGGCCATCTTTATAAATAAGGCAGTGCAGGTAAAGGTGGGTAAACCAGTCACCAACCAATGCCTGCCTGCTACAGGTCTAAGTGCCTAAATGCCTGGCGTATGTATTTGGTGGTGGGCGATCAATTTGGGGAACCTGGTAAGCTTGTTTGAACAGATGTGTTTTGAGGGCACATTTGAAGCTTTGGGTATTGGAGGTAAGTCTAACAGTCTTGGGCAATGCATTCCAAAGAATTGGTGCAGCTCGGGTGAAGACAAAGATGAGTGAGGAGATGTAAGGAGGTGCAGCACTGTGGAGCGCCTTGTGGGTGAGCAGGAGGAGTTTATATTGTATCATGTGTTTAATAGGGAGCCAGTGTAGTGACTGGCACAGGGGGAGGCATCGTTATAGCGGCTGGACAGGGAGATGAGCCTGGCCGCTGCATTGAGAATGGACTGGAGAGGGGAGAGTTTACAGGAAGGAAGGCCGTTTAGTAGGGAATTGCAGTAGTCTAGATGGGAATGAATCAGAGCGACAATGAGTTTTAGCAGATTTGACAGTAAGGAAGGGACGGATTTTAGAGTTTTTGAGATGTGGGTGACAGGAACGTGAAAGGGATTGAATATACGGAATGAAGGACAGTTCAGAGTCAAACATAACCCCAAGGCACGGGCTTGTTGTGTAGGGGCTATGGTTGCACCACAGACAGAGATGGAGATGTCAGGTAGGGGGCGGTTAGCAGAGGGAGGAAATACAAGCAGTTCAGTCATGGCAAGATTGAGTTTTAGGAATAGGGAGGACATAACGTTAGAGACGGCAGACAAACAGTTACTGGTGTTCTGTAGAAGAGCGGGGGTGATATCACGGGAGGAGGTATATAGCTGGGTATCATCAGCATAGATATGGTACTGAAAACCAAACTTGCTGATGATTTGTCCGATGTGTAAAGTGAGAAAAGGGGGTTCCTCAGGGATCAGTCCTGGGTCCTCTCAACTGTAAGGGGAAGAGAAGATGAGGTAGAATTAGCAAATGATATGCTAAAGGAGCGGTCAGAGAGAGATGGGGAAAACCAGGAAAGAGCAGAATCTTTGAGGCCGATAGAGCGGAGCATGGAGAGGAAGAGCTGGTGGTCTACTGTGTCAAAAGCTGCAGATCCAGGAGAGCAGAGAATTATCGCCTTCAGATTTGGCGGTGAGAATTTCTGTAGAATGGATACAACGAAAACCAGATTGAAGGGGGTCAAGAAGAAAGTTGTCGGAGAGATAGCGGGAATAGACCAGGCGTTCTAAGGGTGCTATTCCATGGGCAGAGGAGGGCCCGATCAACGATGTAAAGATCGCCGCTTGTTTACTGGGCCTATTCCACGGCCCGATGATCGTTGAGCGATGTCCTTGCAGCAGCATACATTACCTGTCCAGGCGGCTTCTCCGCTCTGTCTTCGTCCCCGGGTCCCGCGCGCTCTATCTTCAGAATGGCCGGTCAGCTGACAGGCCACGCTCAGCCAATCACAGGTCGCGGCGGTCCTGGCCTGTGATTGGCTGAGTGCTCCGTCAGCTGACCGGCCATTCTGAAGATAGAGCGCGCGGGACCTGCGGAGGAGAAGCCTGGACAGGTAATGTATGATGCTGCTGCTTCTCAAATCGCCGGTCGCTCGCCGCGCACCGCTATTCAACTGTAGCTATGCGGGGTGGGGGAACGATGATTTTAGGTCTGGCCCTAAATAAACGATCAGCCGATGACACGATCATCGGCTGATCGTTCTCTCTATTTCACCGAACGATAATCAGCCAAATGGGGCCGATCCGGCCGATTATCATTACTGTGGAATAGGGCCCTAAGAGTTTAGAGATAAAATGAAGATTAGAGACAAGTCGATAATTGGCTGTACAGGATGGGTCTAGAGAGGGTTTTTTTTAGTAATGGAGTTTTGAAAGTCAAGGGGAAGATGCCAGAGGAAAGGGAGAGGTTGAAGATTTTACTTAGGTAAGTAGTGAGAGAAGGAGAGAGAGATTGGACAAGGTGTGAGGAAATAGGGTCACTAGGGCAGGTGGTAGGAGGAGAGGAGTCTGGAGACTTTCTCCTCTGTTACAGGTTCAAATGCTGAGAGGGAAGAGGAGGAAATACAAGACGGAATAGAATCAACACTACTTAGGGACTGGGAGGTGATCTCCTGACTGATTGTATCTATCTGTTCCTTGAAGTAGGATGCTAGGTCTTCAGCGCAGAGGTTAATGATGGGTGTCACCATCTGAACTTTGGGTTTGAGGAGGGAGTTGAGGGTATCAAAGAGACGTTTTGGGTAATGGGATAGAGAAGAAATGAGAGGTAAAGTAAGATTGTTTAGCAGAGTAGTAGCTTCTTAGCACAAATTTATAATGTAGGAGGTCTGCTACAGTTTTAGACTTCCTCCACAAACGTTCAGCACACCTAGAAGAAGAGTTGTTTTGAGGGTGTCATGATAGTATTTGGCAGCCAGATTGGGACAGGAGAGCGAAGAGATAGGAGGCAGTGATGACTGTACAGAGTCTAAAAGTTGTTGGGTGTTGATGGCACTTAAGTTTCTGTACAGGACCGAGGTTGGGGTGTCAGGAGGAGAATGAGTATTAGTGATTGAAAAGGAGAGAAGTTTGTGGTCTGAGAGCTCGGTGGGAGTAAGGTGAGAAACTGGGCAAAGTTTAGAGAAGACAAGGACCAAGGTATTTCCACCCTTATGGGTTGCAGAGTCAGAAAACTGAGAGAGGCCAAGGGAGGAGGTTAGAGAAAAAAAAAACTGAGAGGCCGATGGGGAAAGTGGCTTGTCAATAGGGATGTTAAAATCGCCCATGATGAAGGCAGGAATGTCAGAAGATAGAAAATAAGGAAGCCAGATGGAAACATGGTCAAGAAAGTGTCGTTGTGAACCAGGGGGGCAATAGATGATTGCGACTCTCGGGGGGGGGGGGGGGGGGGGGGGGGGGGGGGGGGTGGGGGAGGAAAGGGACGGAAGAGTCTAATTGTGTGCACCTCAAAAGAGGAGAATGAGAGAGAGGGTACAGGGGGAATGACCTGGTAAGTGTAGTCCGGAGAGAGAAGTACACCTACTCCTCCACCATGCCTGTTATCAGGTCTAGGAGTATGGGAAAATTAAAGGTCTCCATGGGTCAGAGCAGCAGTGTCCAACTCTTGAAGCCATGTTTCCGTGAGAGCCAGAAGGTTGAGTATGAGACTATGAATAGAGCTGCAGGTCATGTGCCAACCTGCGGCTCTATTCAAACTAAAGGATGTGGATAAGGTAGTTTTTTTTTTTTTTTTTTTAATCTGATAAACCCTTAAGTTCCATGTAAAGGGAAGTTGTCATAAGAAAATCTGTTTACATTTTTATTTTAGATTTACCAACCAAATCTGCTGGAAGTTTGCTCCGAGCATCTAATACTCTTTTAGTGAAATAAATTTTTTGTATGTCAGACAACAAATTTTGCACTAAAATTCTGGTACAAACTTATTGCACTGGTGTTTGCACTCATAATCTGCTTTGCTTTCTACAGCTCACAGTTATGCAACTGGGACCTCCGCATGTGTAGCATTTGGCGTCCTGGCAGCGCTAGCAAAGAGCTCAAAGAGAGACGGATGGGAATTTCTTACATCTGAACCCAAACTCTGAAGCTGTGAAATTCTGTCCATTGATATTAGTGTTAATAATAAACCTGTATGTAAATCATCTAAAACACGATATTTACCTGCACTTTATCATTCTAGGTCTCTTGTTATGCTGTATCTACACACCATTGTGGAGCAACTTGGTAGTAAAACACTGAGCTGACATTTGTGCATGTAACGTCTATTAACTCATAGTACAAATACAACTGATACTCGCTGCAATACGAGGACACAAAACAATCAGCATGTCTCTTATTCTTATCATGTGTCATCATATGAAAACTCAAAAGTCCACAACAAGAAATTTAAAGGGTTTACCAGGTATTAGAAAAACGTCTGATTTATATATATATATATATATATATATATATATATAATATATATATATAATTACACACACACACACACACACACACACCTGTGATTATATAGATAACTAGAAAATGCACCTGTGCTGTCCAGGTATAAAGTGTAAGTGTGTTAATTATATTTGAGGCCAATCTATTTCCTTGTTTGTGTGTTTGTTTAGGGAAAATCGACAGGAGCCCCATATACTCGACAGTTCTGCACAGTTTATGTAAATTGTAATTTATGCACATTAGAAACAAACTAAAAACATTCAAATCGAATGTACCATCAGTACATTTCCTTTAAGATTTTAACATGGATAAAAAGGCTCCAGGGCGGGGAAGCCGGTGCCACGGTCCTTTTTAATTCTAATGGAGCTGCGTCATAGAGGGGCGGGGGTTTCTTCCCACTGGGGGAGCAAGTAGAGGTAAGCATAGGCTTTATATTATCTATATAACTGCAGGTATATATCAGAAGTTTCACATGCTGATAGCCAGGAAAACAGCCCCACGTCTGGCCCCAGACTGTATGCAGTATAAAAGCTTTGCTACACTCCCTTTATATAGGAGCTGCAATACTACGAACTAAAGAAGAGAATGACAAGGGGTGTGTATACAAAGCAGCTAGATTCTGCTAATCCTAGACAACTCCTTAACCCCTTAAGGACAGAGCCTGAAATGGCCTTAATGACAGAGACAAATTTTATGAATTTGACCAGTGTCACTTTATTCATTAACCCCTTAAGGACCGGGCCTGAAATGGCCTTAAGGACCGGAGCAAATTTTATGAATTTGACCAGTGTCACTTTATTCATTAATAACTTCGGGATGCTTTTACCTATCCGGCTGATTCTGAGATTGTTTTCTCGTGACATATTGTACTTCACATTTCTTGTAAATTGGAGTCGATACTTATAAC
Organism: Dendropsophus ebraccatus; assembly: GCF_027789765.1. Lineage (NCBI taxonomy): Eukaryota > Metazoa > Chordata > Amphibia > Anura > Hylidae > Dendropsophus > Dendropsophus ebraccatus. The sequence continues at coordinate 91,062,125 of NC_091460.1, read as the reverse complement.
GAATCTTTATGAAAAAAACCCAAAATAGCGTGAAAAATTGTGAAAAAATGCATTTTTCCAACTTTAAAACTTTTCTGCTTATACAGAAAATGGTTATACCACATAAATTATATATTAAATAGCATTAGCAACATGTCTACTTTATGTTGGCGGCATTTATTAAACTATATTTCATTATTTTTAGACAATAGGAAGCTTAAAACATTAGCAGCAAATTTCCAAATTTTCAGTAAAATTTCAAAATCAGATATTTTTAGGGAACTGTTCAGGTTTAAAGTGTATTTGAGGGGACTGTGTGTTAGAAAGCCTCACGAAGCACCCCATTTCAGAAACTGCACCCCCTAAACTCTGCAAAAGCACATCCAGAAAGTTTTTTAACCCTTTAGGGGAGTCACAGAAATAAAAGCTAAGTGTGTAAGAAATTTGAAAATTTTAATTTTCTGTGCAGAGATTTTATTGTAATCCAATATTTTTCATAATTATAAACCTATTACCAGAGAAATGCACCCCAATATTGATTGCCCCGTTTCTGCAGTTTATAGAAATACCCCATATGTGGCCCTATTGCGCTATTTGACGCAACCACAAGCCTCAGATATAAGGGAGCGCCTAGTGAATTTCAATGGCTCCGTTATTTTTGGTCATTTTTGACTGTACCACTTCAGGTTGGCAGAGGCTCTGGGGTGCCAAAACCTAAAAAACACCCCTAAATGGACACCATTTAGAAAACTACACCCCTCAAGGAATGTAACAAGGGGTGCGGTGAGCATCTGGACCCCACAGGTGCTTCACAGATTTTCCAAACAATATGGCTTGAAAAAAGACTAAAGTATTTTTTACACTAAAATGTTGTTCTAGCCTTCAATTTTTCATTTTCACAAAGGGATAAAAGGAAAAAAAAACCACAAAACATGTAGCACAGTTTCTCCCGAGTACGGAAATACCCCACATGTGGACATAAAGTGCCAAGCGGGCGCAGGACGAGCCTCCAAAGGGAAGGAGCGCCAATTGGCTTTTGGAAGCTAGATTTCACTGGAATGGATTTCAAGGGCCATGTCGCATTTACAGAGCCCTCGTGCTGCCAAGACACTGGAAACCCCCCACAAGTGACCCCATTCTGGAAACTACACCCCTCAAGGAATCTAACAAGGGGTGCAGTGAGCATATGGACCCCACTGGTGACTGGCACAAATGTGGAAAAATGTGACGTGAAAGTGAAAATTTTCATTTTTTCACTTTCATGGCACAAATGTGCCCGTCATCCAGGGGTCCATATCCTCACTGCACCCCTTGTTAGATTCCTTGAGGGGTGTAGTTTCCAGAATGGGGTCACTTGTGGGGGGTTTCCAGTGTTTTGGCAGCACGAGGGCTCTGTAAATGCGACATGGCTTTCATCATCCATTCTAGCCAAATCCAGCCTCTAAAATCCAAATGGCGCTCCTTCCCTTCGGAGGCTTGCCCTGCGCCCACATGGCGCTTTATGTCCAGATGTGGGGTATTTACGGACTCGGGGGAAATTGCTCTACACATTTTGTTTTTTTTTTTCTCTTTTAACCCCTTGTGAAAATGATAAATTCAAGGCTAGACCAACATTATAGTGTAAAAAATTTAATATTTCATTTTCACGCCACATTGTTCCACATTTGTGCCCGTCACCAGTGGGGTCCATATGCTGACTACACCCCTTGTTACATTCCTTGAGGGGTGTAGTTTCCATAATGGGGTCACTTGTGGGGGGTTTAACTGTCTTGGCAACACAGGGGCCTTTTGAATGCAACATGGCCCCTCGAAATCCATTCCATCCAAATCTAGCCTTCAAATGGCGCACCTTCCCTTTGGAGGCTTACCCTGCACCCGCATGGCACTTTATGTCCACATGTGGGGTATTTCCGTACTCAGGGGAAATTGCTCTACACATTGTGTTTTTTTTTTATCTTTTAACCCCTTGTGAAAATGAAAAAATCAAGACAAGATCAATGATTTAGAGTAAAAATTTAAAAAAAATTACACTAAATGTTGGTCTAGCCTTGATTTTTTCATTTTCACAAGGGGTTAAAAGATAAAATGAACACAAAACGTGTAGGGTAGTTTCCCCTGAGTACGAAAATACCCCACATGTGGACATAATTTGCCATATGGGCACAGGGCAAGTCACCAAAAGGACAGAGCGCCATTTAGAGGCTGGAATGGGGGATGGAGGCCATGTCGCAATTACAAAGCTCCTGTGCGGCCAGAACAGTAGAAACCCCCGACAAGTGACCCAATTCTGGAAACTACACCCCATAAGGAATCTAACAAGGGGTGCAGTGAGCATATGGACCCCACTAGTGATGGGCACATGTGTAGAACATGTGCCGTGAAAATAAAAAATACCATTTTTTTCATTTTCACGTCCCAAATGTGGCCGTCACCAGGGGGCCATATACCCGCTGCCCCACTTGTTAGATTCCTTATGGGGTGTAGTTTCCAGAATGGGGTCACTTGTGGGGGGTTTCTACTGTCCTGGCCGCACAGAGGCTTTGTAATTGCATCATGGCATCCTCTAATGGGAATGGCGGCCATACCTATTTAGCTGGGGAAAAGGGACAATTCTAATTTATTTGGGGGTATTAGGCCAATTATTAGTTTATAAGGTTGGAAATGACAGGTGTCCATCAAATTCAACCTGTGTTGATCCAGAGGAAGGCAAAAACCCCTCGTGAGGCAGACGACAGTAGCCTCATCACAGGGGAAAAATTCCTTCCCGACTCCATAATGGCGATCAGAATAATCCCTGGATCAACGTGACCCCTGAAATAGGAATAAGGGACAGAATTTAGATAATGTAGAACCCCAGTGACGTGTGGTGCGCCTTGGAGCGATCCAGTATGCAGAGGCCGGGGGGATCAGGACAGGCGTCACACTGGAAAATGGTGTCCTTCCTGATCCCCCTGTAACCCCACACTCTGCACTTCTTCTGGGGTCTCCCGTTCTCCAGTGTGGGGGACGTCACCTGGAAAATGTTGCCCTGGTGCGATCCGGGGTCCTTCATATCCAGAAGCGCTGGGTCCGCTCCATGGCTGCTAAATATTAGGGCGCTATTACTGCTTCTGATATTTACGGATCGTGCCGCAAGCTACAGTAGCTCGGGCAGCGAGGGACCGGAAGAGGGGGTGCTGGTATAAAAGTTATCCCCGTACAGGTGATAACCTTTATCCAGCAGTGGGAAGATCAGTTCCCGGACGATCTCCCCACTAACTCCGAGGATGGGGGGGGAGGGGGCATCTGGGGGCTGGATTCGAGTGTCCCTTCCTTCATACACTCTAAGGGTACGTGCACACTGCGGAATCGCGAAGGATAACCCTTTGTGCATTCCGCAGTTGGCACCCGCCGGCGGACTGATGCAGGCGCACGTCTCCGTCCGTGTCGTAGACTCCATTCTATGCACGGGCGGATTCCGCTCTGCGTCCAACGTGTTGATGGAATGACGGATGATGGAATCCGCCCATGCATAGGATAGAGTCTATGACACGGGCGGAGACGCGCCCCTGCATCAGTCCGCCGGCGGGTGCCAGCTGCGGAATGCACGAAGGGTTATCCTTCGCCATTCCGCAGTGTGCACGTACCCTGGATCTGTAAGTGTACCCTGAGGTACTCTCACAGAGTTTGTAGAATTTCACGCCATACCGTCATCTCTTATTGGGACGGTACTGGCGGAAAAGACGTGTCTGGGGGGCAGCGTACGCTACGCTACCCCCAGACACGTCACTGGATGATGAGGAGGATGAGGATGAATGGAGGAACAAAGGAACCCCCATTCATCCTCACTGGCTGTTTTGGTGTCGGAGGCAATAATAATGTATGCGTCCAATACCGAAAACACCCTGGGGGCCATCTTTATATGGGGATTGGTATATGGGGTATGTAGTGGTGTAGTGTCAAACTTTATTCAATGTAGTGTGGTGTAATGTAGTGTTTTTTTACGTGTTTTTTACAGTAAGTATACAAAAAAAACCTACGCCAAAAATGGTGTTGCTGATGAATGCCGCACTTATGTACGGCACTTATCAGCAGACCGTGGCAGTAGGATATAAAAAAAAACACCCTACGCCAAAAAGGAGGAGTTGCTGATTAGCAGCGCACTTTCGTGCGATGCTGATCAACACTCAGCGGCGATAGGGTGCGGAAAATAGAAAAAAAAAAAATTGGGAAAAAAAAATTTTTTTTACTACATTCTGAACATCCCTGTAGTGGCTGATACGTGTATTACACTTATCAGCCGCTAGGGGGCAGCAGAGAGCAAGATCCGAAAATAGACGACGCTGGAGCCGGAAAAAGACGAAAAAAGACGACGCTGGAGCCGGAAACAGCCGATCGGGACTCACGGAAGAAGCCGAAGTCCCGACAAGATGAAGAGGACGCCGGGAACCCGGAAGACGCCGATCAGGACCCCGGGACAGGTGAGTAATGTACAAATACCTGCTCCGGACCCCTCAGCTACCTAGCTGAGGGGTCCGGAGCAGGTATTTATTACTTGTGGGGACTTTGATCGCCGTGAACGGCCGGCCGGCTGGCCGGCCGTTCACGGCGATCGGGACGGTGGTACCGTGACCACCATTACTTTTTACAGTAATGGCGGTCGGTGCCGTCCTCGGACAGCACCGACCGCCATTTTTTTCCGGGTCATCGGGCCACCGATGGCCCGGAAAGGTTCCGATCGCCGCTATGGGCTTATCAGCCAATAGCGGCGATCGTCGGCATGGGGGGGGTTAACAACCCTCCATGCCGACAGGGAGAGATGGCCTGCTATGTATTATAGCAGGCTATCTCCCCCGATCGGGACCCGGCCGGCCGCGGCGCCCGTTTAAAGGGCTGACGTACCGGTACGTCATGGGTCCTTAAGTGACAGTGATCCATGACGTGCCGGTACGTCATGGGTCCTTAAGAGGTTAAAGGGGTAGTCCACCAAAAAAAAATTTCTTTCAAATCAACTGGTGCCATAAAGTGCCAGAGATTTGTAATTCACTTCTATTAAAAAATCTTAAGTCTTCCAGTACTTATTAGCTGCTGTGTGTCCAGCAGGAAGTGGTGTTTTCTTTCCTGTCTGACCCCGTGCTCTCTGTTGCCTCCTCTGTCCATGTCAGAAACTGTCCAAAGCAGGAGCAAATCCCCATAGAAAACCTCTCCTGCTCTCCAGACTGGAAATAATACAACTTCCTGTTGGGCATACAGCAGCTGATAAGTACTGGAAGGCTTGAGATTTTTTAATAGAAGTAAATTACAAATCTCTGGCACTTCATGGTAGCAGTTGATATGAAAGAAAAAATTTTTTGGTGGACTACCCCTTTAATAACTTCGGGATGCTTTTACCTATCCGGCTGATTCTGAGACTGTTTTCTCGTGACATATTGTACTTTACATTTCTGGTAAATTGGAGTCGATACTTATAACAAATCTTTATGAAAAAAACCCAAATAACGTGAAAAATTGTAAAAAAATGCATTTTTCCAACTTTGAAACTTTTTTGCATATACAGAAAGTGGTTATACCACATAAATTATATATTAAATAGCATTAGCAACATGTCTACTTTATGTTGGCGGCATTTATTAAACGATCTTTCATTTTTTTTAGACAATAGTAAGCTTAAAACATAAGCAGCAAATTTTCAGTAAAATTTCAAAATCAGATATTTTTTAGGGACCTGTTCAGGTTTAAAGTGTATTTGAGGGGCCTGTATGTTAGAAAGCCCCACAAAGCACCCCATTTCAGAAACTGCACCCCCCACACTCTGCAAAAGCATATCTAGAAAGTGTTTTAACCCTTTAGGGGAGTCACAGAAATAAAAGCTAAGTGTGTAAGAAATTTGAAAATTTTAATTTTCCGTGCAGAGATTTTATTGTAATCCAATATTTTTCATATTTATAAACTTATTACCAGAGAAATGCACCCCAATATTGATCGCTCCGTTTCTGCAGTTTATAGAAATACCCCATATGTGGCCCTATTGCGCTATTTGACGTAACCACAAGCCTCAGATATAAGGGAGCGCCTAGTGAATTTTAATGGCTCCGTTATATTTGGTCATTTCTGACTGTACCACTTCAGGTTGGCAGAGGCTCTGGGGTGCCAAAACCTAAAAAACACCCCTAAAGGGACACCATTTAGAAAACTACACCCCTCAAGGAATGTAACAAGGGGTGCGGTGAGCATTTGGACCCCACAGGTGCTTCACAGATTTTCCGAACAATATGGCGTGAAAAAAGAAAAATTTATTTTTTACACTAAAACGTTGTTCTAGCCTTCCATTTTTCATTTTCACAAAGGGATAAGAGGAAAAAAAAGACACAAACATGTAGTGCAGTTTCTCCCGAGTACGGAAATACCCCACATGTGGCGATAAAGTGCCAAGGGGGCGCAGGACGAGCCTCCAAAGGGAAGGAGCGCCAATTGGCTTTTGGAAGCTAGATTTCACTGGAATGGATTTCAAGGGCCATGTCGCATTTACAGAGCCCTCGTGCTGCCAAAACACTGGAAACCCCCCACAAGTGACCCCATTCTGGACACTACACCCCTCAAGGAATCTAACAAGGGGGGCAGTGAGCATATGGACCCCACTGGTGACGGGCACAAATGTAGAAAAATGTGACGTGAAATTGAAAATTTTCACTTTCACGGCACATATGTGCCCGTCATCCAGGGGTACATATCCTCACTGCACCCCTTGTTAGATTCCTTGAGGGGTGTAGTTTCCAGAATGGGGTAATTTGTGGGGGGTTTTCAGTGTTTTGGCAGCACGACGGCTCTGTAAATGCGACATGGCATTCATCATCTGTTCTAGCCAAATCCAACCTCCAAAATCCAAATGGCGCTCCTTCCCTTCGGAGGCTTGCCCTGCACCCACATTGCGGTTTATGTCCACATGTGGGGTATTTACGGACTCAGGGGAAATTGCTGTACACATTTTGTGGCTTTTTTTCTCTTTTAACCCCTTGTGAAAATGAAAAATTCAAGGCTAGACCAACATTATAGTGTAAAAAATGTAATATTTCATTTTCAAGCCACATTGTTCCACATTTGTACCCGTCACCAGTGGGGTCCATATGCTCACTACACCCCTTGTTACATTCCCTGAGGGGTGTAGTTTCCATAATGGGGTCACTTGTGGGGGGTTTTCACTGGCTTGGCAGAACAGGGACTTTTTAAATGCAACATGGCCTTTGAAATCCATTCTACCGAAATCCAGCCCCAAAAAGCTAAATGGCGCTCCTTCCCTTTGAAGGCCCGTCTTGCGGCTGCATAGTGCCTTAAGTCCACATGTGGGGTATTTCCGTACACGGGGGAAATTTCTCTACGCGGTTTGTTTTGTTTCTTCTCTTTTAACCCCTTGTGAAAATGAAAAAACCAAGTCTAGGTCAATGATTTAGTGTAAAAATAAAAAAAATTTTTACACTACATGTTGGTCTATACTTGATTTTTTCCCTTTTTACAAGGGTTTAAAAGAGAAAAAAAGCTCAAAGCGTGTAGAGCAGTTTGTTTCGAGTACGGAAACACCCAACATGTGGACATAAAGCGCATTGCGGCCGCAAGACGGGCCTCCAAAGGGAAGGAGCGCCATTTGGCTTTTGGAGGCTGGATTTGGCTGGAATGGATTTCAAGGGCCATGTTTCATTTACAAAGACCCTATGCTGTCAAGACAGTGGTAAACCCCCACAAGTGACCCCATTCTGCAAACTACACCCCTCAAGGAATCTAACAAGGGGTGCAAAGAGCATATGGACCCCACTGGTGACGGGCACAAATGTGGAACAATGTGACGTGAAAGTAAAAAATTTCATTTTTTCACTTTCACGGCTCAAATGTGCCCGTCATCAAGGGGTCAATATCCTCACTGCACCCCTTGTTAGATTCCTTTAGGGGTGTAGTTTCCAGAATGGGGTCAATTTTGGGGGTTTTCCACTATCTTGGCAACACAGGGCCTTTGTAAATGCGAGATGGCATTCACCATCCATTCTAGCCAAATGGCGCTCCTTCCCTTTGGAGGCTTACCCTGCACCCGCATGATGCTTTATGTCCACATCTGGGGTATTTCCATACTTGGGGTAAATTGCGCTACACATTTAGTGTTTATTTTATCTTTTAACCCTTTGTGAAAATGAAAAAATAAAGACTAGATCAATTATTTAGTGTAAAAATATATATTTTTTTTACACTAAATGTTGGTCCAGCCTTGATATTTTTCATTTCCAAAAGGGGTTAAAAGAGAAAATAAATGCAAAACGTGTAGGGTAATTTCCCCTGAGTACGAAAATACCCCACATGTGGACATAATGTGCCATATGGGCACAGGGCAAGCCACCAAAGGGACAGAGCGCCATTTAGAGGCTGGAATGGAGGACGGAGGCCATGTTGCATTTACAAAGCTCCTGTACTGCCAAGACAGTAGAAACCCTCCACAAGTGACCCTATTCTGGAAACTACACCCCATAAGGAATCTAACAAGGGGTGCAGTGAGCATATGGACCCCACTGGTGACGAGCACATATGTAGAACATGTGCTGTGAAGATGAAAAATACTATTTTTTTCACTTTCACAGCACAAATGTGCCCGTCACCAGGGGGGCATATCCCCGCTGCCCCCCTTGTTAGATTCCTTATGGGGTGTAGTTTCCAGAATGGGGTCACTTGTGGGGGGTTTGTACTGTCCTGGCCGCACAGGGGCTTTCTAATTGCATCATTGCATCCTCTAATGGGAATGGGGGCCATGCCTATTTAGTTGGGGAAAAGGGACAATTTTAATTAATTTGGGGGTATTGGGCCAATTAGAAGTTTATAAGGTTGAAAAAGACAGGAGTCCATCAAATTCAACCTGTGTTGATCCAGAGGAAGGCAAAAAACCCTCGTGAGGCAGAAAACAGTAGCCTCATCACAGGGGAAAAATTCCTTCCCGACTCCATAATGGCAATCAGACTAATCCCTGGATCAACGTGACCCCTAAAATAAGAATAAGGGACAGAATATTGAAAATTTAGAACTCCAATGACGTGTGGTACGCCTTGAAGCAATTCTTTATGCAGAGGCCGGGGTGATCAGGACAGGTGTCACACTGGTAAATGCTGTCCTTCCTGATCCCCCTTTTGTGGCACACTCTGCACTTCTTTTGGGATCTCCCCTTTTTTCCAGTGTGGGGGACTTCACCTGGAAAATGTTGTCCCTCTACGATACGGGGTCCTTCATATCCAGAAGCGCTGGGGCCCGCTCCGTGGCTGCAGAATATCAGGGCTTTGATTACTGCTTCCTGGAAATCAAGGTGGCCGACACATCGGTACAACACAAAAGCGTTGTACATCGCTGTTTGTACCAGATGTACGGCCACCTTTTTGTACCACGTTCTGGTTTTTCGCGTGGCGTTATATGGCTTGAGGACTTGATCTGAGAGATCAACTCCTCCCATATACTGATTGTACTCTAGAATACAATCAGGTTTGTTCACCACGTTTGTGGTACCACGTACAGAGACAGGGGTGACGCTATTCCTGTGAATTGTGGTCAGAATAAGGACATCGCGCTTGTCCTTATATCTGACCAACAACATGTTTTCACAGGAATAGGCCTTGCACGCACCCCTTCTCATCGTTTCTCTAACAGGGTGACTTGGGAGGCCTCTTTGTTTTTTTCGGATCGTGCCACAAGCTACTGTAGCTCGGGCACCGAGTGACCGAAACAGGGGGATGCTGGTATAAAAGTTATCAACGTACAGGTGATAACCTTTATCCAGCAGTGGGAAGATCAGTTCCCAAACGATCTTCCCACTAACTCCGAGGATGGGGGGGCATTCTGGGGGCTGGATTTGGGTGTCCCTACCCTCATACACTCTAAATCTGTAAGTGTACCCTGAGGTACTCTCACAGAGTTTGTAGAATTTCACGCCATACCGCGATCTTTTATTGGGAAGGTACTGGCGGAAATGGAGTCTTCCTTTGAAGCTCAGGAGGGACTCATCTACTGAGATGTATTTCTCTGGGATATACATCTCAGCAAATTTGGATGAGAAGTGCTCTATGACCGGCCGTACTTTGTACAGTCGGTCATATGAGGGGTCATCTCGTGGGGGGCACCTTGCATTGTCATTATAATGCAGGAATTTTAGGAGGGTTTCGAATCGTACCCGTCCCATGGCCATTCTGTAAAGTGGGGTATTATATATAATATCCCCACTCCAGTATTGCCGCATTGTGGTTTTTTTTACTAGGCCCATGTGCAGCAGGAGCCCCCAAAATTTTGTAATTTCGGCTGCATCAGTAGGGGTCCACGCCATGGGCCTAGCAAAAGAAGAGGAGGGGTTCTGGGCCAGGAATTGGTGCGCGTACAGATTTGTTTGCGCCACCATCAAATTTACAAGGTCACCAGAGAAATAGAGCTTGAAAAAGTCTATTTCTCTGAGACCTGTGGGGTTAACCTGGATTCCCGCCGTTGCCGTAAAGCCAGGAATCCAGGGCTGATGATTTTGGGGGTCTGGGGTCCAGATGGGGTCACCTGTCTGGGGGACGGTGGGCGGGATGGGGTCACCTGTCTGGGGGACGGGGGGTGGGATAGGATGACGTGTCTGGGGGGCAGGTGGCGGGATGGGATGACGTGTCTGGGGGGCAGGGGGCGGGATGGGATGACTTGTCTGGGGGGCAGGGGATGGGATGGATTGACGGGGGGCAGCCCGAGGCGTTCTCCTTGGACGCCGTGGTGGATAATCATCATCACTGGATGATGAGGATGAATGGAGGAATGAAGGATCCCCCCATTCATCCTCACTGGCTGTTTCGGTGTCAGAGGCGATAAGTGCATACGCCTCTTCCACCGAAAATCGTTTCTGTGACATTTTTATACGGGGAATGGGGTAGGGGGGTATGTAAATGTAATGTGGTGTAGTGGTGTAGTGTAAAGCTTTATTAGATGTATTGTAATGTAATGTGTGGTAGTGTAGTGTAGTGTAGTGTTTTACGTGTTTTTCACAGTAAGGGGGGGGGGGAACCTGCGCCAAAAAAAGAGTTGCTGATAAATGCCGCACTTATGTGCGGTACTTTTCAGCAAACAGTGGCGGTAGGATATAGAAAAAAAAAAAAAGGGGGGAAAAAAACCCTACGCCAAAAAAGCGGAGTTGCTGATCAGCGGCGCACTTACGTGCGATGCTCATCAGCACTCAGCGGCAAAAGGACGCAAAAAAAAAAAAAAATTGAGGGGGAAAAAAAAAAAAAATGCTATTTCTTCACCCCAAAGCCACTGATTAGTGTATGATATACACTAACCAGCCGCTAGGGGGCAGTACTACGTACCTGACGGAAATAGCCGAAGATCTCCGGAAAAAACGCGACAAGACCCGAACGAAGAAGCCGAACGATAACGTGGAAAGAAGCCGACGCCGAACGAAGACGCGGAAAGAAGCGGACGCCACGGAATCGCCGATTCGCCGCACCGGATGCTACGATCAGGTGAGTATGGTGCACTACACACCACACACACCTGCTCTGCTCACCTCAGCTAACCAACTGAGGCGTGCAGATCAAAGTAAAAATATTTATTTTTACTTTGATCGCCGCTATTGGCCGGCCGGGCTTGGCCGGCCAATAGCAGCGATCTGGGGGGTGGCACCATGGCCCCCTCTAGTATACACACTAATGATGATTGGTGCTGTCTCGGACAGCACCAATCCTCATTAAATTCCGGGTCCCTGGGTCACCAATGACCCGGGAACCGGAAAATCACTGTAGTTGGCTGATTTGGATAAATCAGCCAATTACAGCGATCGACGGCACAGAGGGGTTAATCACCCCCCCGTGCCGGCAAGCTACGGTGGTCTGCTGTTAGTAACAGTAGCCATCATTACCCGATCGCCGCGGGTTTAAATTTACGCCCTGGTGCGTTAAGTACCAGGCTGCGAGGGCGTAAGTTTACGCCCGATGTCGTTAAGGGGTTAATGTCTATGGGGTTTACTTATTTATTATTTGCGCTCTTTTCCAAGCTGTGCAAAAACTCATAGACCTCGTTCTAAATGTATCTTTATGCACACAGGCCTTAATGAATCTGTGCATTTGTTGTATGCTTGTGCATTTTTTTAGCAGTTTCTGTAGGTAAGAAATTGGCCAAAAACTATGCCAGGGACTGTCTTTTTGTGTAAACTAAAAAAAAACTCACACATGATAAATCTGTCTTTAAAAAAGTAGCTGATTTTAACCATGTCCAATATGGAGTAGCCGACATAAAAATAGTGCAAACTGCTTCATAAATGTGTAAAATACTGGATGTGATCTCTAAGAGTAAAAATAGAATCCAGCCGTTATGATTCGTGTGAGGATGTATAGAAGGAGAAATCCTTTTGCAGTAGGAGGTAACATCTCCATAGATCAACCTGCCCATGATTTTGGAGTTTTAGTTTCAGACATCTCAGAGCCCTGTAGGAGAAAGCAGATTTTTTTTTGGAGGACAAATCTACCAGAGGCTCCAAGATCACATCAATATTGCCCCCAGCAAACAACCGCCCCTCCTGAAACAAGTGCAAGAGGTTAATACGTTTTTAAGAGCCATGCTACAAATTTGCTAGTTTGAACTTCGGCTTGCCTATCGTGCCCTTTAAATAAATAAGCCTGCCCTCCGGGTCAGTTAATTGGCCTGTGCACTGGAAGGGAAACTGCTTTTGAATTCCGAAGCAGAACCAGCATGGAGCCAAGGGGAGAAATTGGATTAAGTAAGCTTCGGGTATTGATTTTTTTGTAACGAGATTCCTGAAGGAAAATTTTATGTCACTTTTAGCTCTCTTCAAATAGGAGCAGATCTGCTATTGTTAAGGCCATAAACATAAGTTGTCATGTTAAACTGGCCATATATCCATACCTGTGTGAAATAAAGGCTACCCTAGGTTTAGCCCAACTATGAATTGTAGATTAGTGTGACGAGAATGTTATAACTATATATGGGAATTTTGTAGGGACAATGACAGTGAAAGACACAATCAACTTGTATAGTAAACACAAAGAAAAACAACTGTTAAAAGAAAGTAGGTTAATCCTCCACTAAAGATCAGGATGGCCATACGCATTGACCCCACTCCACGAGCTCAAGTAATGTAATTTGTAGTTCGTCAGATACAATGACAAGGTCACTTATGTCGAACTGGGTTCAACAATAATACTGCATTAACTGACTAGTTAAATACCATCTAGGTCAGGGGTGTCAAACTCAAATAGACAGTGGTCCAAAATTAAAAGCTTGGACAAAGTCGCGGCCAACCTTGATATTTTCTTGATATTCATTGAAACGCACAAGCAGCATATCTTGAACTTTCAAGGCAGCGTGCAGTATTCCTGGCACTACCTGCCTCCATACAGTAATGTCAACTATGCAGTAATAATACCTCCTGTGCCCCCATACAGTAATAATGTCCCTAATGCCCCCATACAGTAATAATCCCTCCTGTGCCCCATGTAGTAATGTCCCTAATGCCCCTTATAGTAATAATTTCACCTTGTGTCCTATATGATTAGAGTAACTTCTGTGCCTACATACTGTTAGAGTGCTCACATGCTATAATACTGCCTCCGATGTGCCACCATACTGTAATGGTGCCTGGGGCAAACAGAAAAAAAGCCCAAACACCCATCTATTTCCAATCCGTTGTTAAATGCAGCTGCTGTTCCTCTTCAGGCCTTCTCCCCCTCCATTGCGATTAACCCCTCTTTCCCCAAATCAATGCCCCTAGTCTGTACCAAATCCAAGTGTAAAAAAAAAAAAAAAAAATCCCACTCACCTGTCCTCCGTTCCAACGCTGGACAGGATTTTTTTGTAATGACTGCTGCTTCTTGCCGGTGACGCGTGACAAGATCACTTCATCACGCGTTTCCCACAGGTGAGAGGTGCGGCACTCTTCTGTACAGGAGCAGGGAGTCCCTGCTTCTATACGTACATTACGTAGTGCACTACGAAATGTACGTACAGGAGCTGGGATTTCCTGCTCCTGTACAGTACAGCGAGCAGCTGGCAGCAGTGAGTCAGGCTTCCCTTTGAGCTGTACGACCACGTGCCATGCAGCTTAACGGAAACAACGGTCGCAATGTCCTAATGGCTGTGCGGGCCAGCTCTAGGAAATCAATTGATTTCCTTGGCAGGCCAAAAATAATGGTACGCGCGGGCCAGAGTTTGACATGACTGATCTAGGTCATGGTACTAGAACAGACACCCCAACCAAAGGATGCAAAGATCTGTCCGTACAGATCTCCACCTGAGATCAGAGGGTCCAATGTTGGGACAAAAATTAGTTCCTGGACAAGTTGCTTGGGAGTAAGATGGCCAAGTTTCTTCTTTGTCCTCTATTGCTTCAGTGTAGTAGGCTCCCAAGGCGATGGCGATGCATCGGAGCGCCTCACTGATAAGGCCTGCCTCACACTTTGAGAAGCACTGCTCTAGGGAACAGTAGAGGTTATTGATGTGAGACTGGCAAGAAGCGAAGTACCTGGATTTGCAGAATTGTATTCCAGAAGTGAAGCTTTTGTTGCCTTAAGAGCTTCAACGTGGTTGCCAATCTGGCAAGCGACTGATACTTTAATATTTTTATATATTACTGGCCAATTAAACCCATATCTCAGCCCAATCTCTTCCTGTCATTTTTGTTGACTTCAAAAACATATTCAACCTCCTTCAGAAAATATGAGTAGCATAATTTCAATAGCAATCAATTTACAATTGCACAGCATTTTATTTTACCTCCCACCACCCATTCCACAGGAGAAAAAAAAAAGCAAAGAATATCACCTATTCCATATACCTCTCATATAATTACTTTGTGTTTTCCCACTCTTTAAAGGAGAACCCAGTGTGGGGGGAAAAAAAAAAAAAAAAGACAGACATACCCACATTTTACACTCAACATCCCTCCTGTGACAATCGCCGCTTGAATTTTCTGCCAGCCACGTCCCAGTAGGCGTCTTTGGAACTCCCTCACTTCTGGGTTCCAGTGAAGTGAATAGAAGAGAAGAGGACATGGTCGACAGTTATTAGGTGTGTATGCTTTTTCTTTTTTCCACTTTCCGGGGGGAAAGGCAGAGCCTATTAGCTTATTAACATACATTACAAAGTTATCTGCTGCGTTTTTGCCTTTCAGTGTGGAAGCCTGTGTGTGTCTTTGGGTGTTTTTCCCCGAACATGAACTTCAATGCTAAAGTCAGTGTTCGGTTCAAAATGCCGACCCAAATGCACCAGCTCCAGAAAAAAAGGGGTTAAGAGACCCCTTCCTTGCTGTTGGGTGTGGCAGACACAGCACACAGAGTTTTCTGTGTCCCGGGGGGGGATGGTAGTAGAACGGCACAGTCTGGTCCACAGGGTTAAAGCAACTCTGTACCCACAATCTGTCCCCCTCAAACCGCTTGTACCTTTGGGTAGCTGCTTTTATTCCAAGATCTGTCCTGGGGTCCGTTCGGCAGGTGATGCAGTTATTGTCCTAAAAAACTACTTTTAAACTTGTAACCCTGTGCCAAACTGCCGTGGCCTAGAGTATATGTGCCCTAACTTTGCACCACACCTCCATCCCTCCTCCCCACCCTCTCCATCATTAGGAATGCCACTGGCAGAATTATTCCTATTCCTCTGCAGTGAGGAAGCTAAAATTGTTAATTTGTTTTCCCTGAGACCCATTGGCATCATATGTGAGTATTATCGCCCCTGCGAGCCCCTGGGCCGAAGGAATATTTAATGAAACAAATAAATAGGCCCCACCTCCCCAGACACCTCAGTCAAATTATAACGAATACAACACAGGGAGGGTGTCTTGTGATGCCAATGGGTCTCAGGGAAAACAAATTAACATAATAATTTTAGCTTCCCTATCGTCACATTAGCATCACAACATATGGGGAATTAGCAAGAATGCTCCTCATTGGGTGGGTTATTAATTATAGCTGCAGACAATACAGATCTTGCAAAAGTTGTTCTTGCTGAACAAATAGAGTCCAACCGGTAGTGTTTCACAGAGGTTGAAAGGGATGACCAGGTCGCCGCTTGGCATATATCCTCTAGAGGCACACTCGGCCCAGCTGGAGGCTACTGCCCTGGTAGAATGTGCTTTAGTGAATTCCGGTGGAGTTAGGTGGGCCGTAGTATAGCAAAGGGCGATGGAATCGCAGATCCATCGTGATATGGTAGGTTTAGAAGCTTTCTTCCCTTCATTTTGCCCTGAAAAGAGCACAAAAAAGTTTTCTTCTTTACGGAATGAATTTACGCTGTCCAAATATATCCTTATAGATCTTGACACATCCAACAGGGAAAGATCTAGTTCTTCCTGAGCTGACCCGGCAGGAGAAAAAACAGGCAATATAACAGGCTGATTGATGTTGGAAAAAGTCGCCACCTTCGGAAGAAAACGCAGAATGACCTTATCTTGGGAGAATATGACATAAGGAGGAGTGGAGCCAAGTGCTTGCAGTTCTCCTACTCTCTTGGCAGATGTGATTGCCAATAAAAAGGAAACTTTAAATGACAGTAATTTATAGTCTATTTCTTCCAGGGGTTCAAATGGAGGAAGGCATAGGCGTCTCAACACTAAGGACAAGTCCCAAGTGTCCACTTGCCTTACTAGGTTAGGTCTTAATCTAGTTACAGCCTTAACAAAATTTTTGATCTCCATTCTCTGGAACAGACGTAAGCTTAGATGGGCCGAAAGAGCTGCTATCTGTACCTTAATGGATCCAGGCTTGAGTCCCCTATCAAACCCCTCTTGGAGAAATTCTAGTATTTGAGGAGTAGAGGGTTTAGATGGATTAATTCCCTTAGTAGAGCACCAAGCTTGGAAAATTTTCCATATCCTCAAATAGGACCTGTTTGTGGCAACACTACGTGCATGAGAGAGAGTCAGCAAGACTCTTTCGGACAACTCAGACTCTAAAATGGGCCCTCTAGCCTCCAGGCTGTCAAGCTGAGGCTGGCTAGGTCTCTGCATTGATGTTGTCCCTGGGATATTAGATCTGGATAGAGAGGAAGTTTCCACAGGTTCCCTTTGCTCATGTTCATGAGCAGGGCAAACCATGACCTCTTCGGCCAGAAAGGTGTTATGATCACTGACGATTGATCCATCCTGATCTTCGTCAGAACTCTGGGAATCATGGAAATTGGTGGGAAAATGTAAGCTAGTTGGAAATTCCACTGAATTGTCATTGCACTGTAATACATAGACATGCATGAATATGTGAAAGAAAAAGGAATTTTAAATCTTATCTGTATAGCAGATCTTCCTACAGTATTCATATCCGTCTGGCAGAGGAGTCTCACAATCAGCACAAGTAAAATGCTTTCTTTTGCCAGGCCTCTTAGCAGCAGGGCTGGTATCTATTTCAGACATCTGCCATAAAAATTCATATTAAGAACCAATAGACCTAGTCTATAGGAAACAGTACTGCATAAATAACTTCTGCCACTAGATGGCAGTACACTCCTACTTACAGTGCAATATAACAGAAGGCGATCAGCACAAGGCAGAAATACACAGGAGAACAGGTCACCCAGCGTCACATATGTCACACAGGTTACCCACAGATCCACCAAGGTAAGATCTGCATGTTGTACCCTCCTGCAGCCTCTTTATAGTGAGGCTGCAACTTGCAAACACGGCGCGCGCCGCAGTAACACCACCGCCGGAAGTGACGAGCCGCAGTGGAACGCATCTGCGTTCCACCGCGCATCCGCCGTCTGAAATGAAGGAACAAAGCCCCCCACGGCGGCCCACTCGGCAGGAATATACCTGGAAAGAGCGCACAACAGCGCGGACACAAATAGGATACCGGCCTGGACGGTTCCTGCGTCGGTATTATACACGTCGGTATTTACCTGAAAGAAAAAAGGGAAGGGACTAGGTCCCAAAGGGCTTACAGAAACAAAGAAAAAAAAGATTGAGGTGTGTGGGGAGGTGGGGCCTATTTATACTTCCTGGGGGGGGGGGGGAATAAAAGATTTACTTTATTCATTTCATTAAATATTTCTTCGTCCCAGGGGCTAGCAGGGGCGATAATACCCCCATATGTTGTGATGCCAATGGGACGATAGGGAATCATACACAGGACTGGTAGGCGATATGCACTGCACACACAGCACTAGGGGGACCGGGAGTGGAAATACTAAAGAAAGGAAATACTAAAAGGGCAGACTAGATGGACCCAGTTGTATTCTACTGTCGACAATTTTCTATGTGGCAGCGGGACACCAGGATAGGGATAGCGCCTGCACTGCATGATTCCACCCCCATGCACACAACTGTTCTGCACAGTTGCTGCCCCGTTCCTGTGCTAAAACCCCCCCGATCTGCAAGTGTCCTGCACAGCCACCGACTCGTTCCAATGCTTCTAACGTGGCGACACCCCCCAGGCTCACAACTATCCCACATAGCCACCGGCCTGTTTATTGCTACTACCCTACCACTATGACAAAGACAGATGACTGTTTGCAGCTGTGTGCAGTTAATGAATGGAAGGGGGGGGGTGCAAGGGGCTGCTGGCAAGATCAGAACACAGGAACGGTGTGTGTCGGGGAGGGGCGTCATGTTAGCAGTACAGGAACAGGCTGGTGGCAGTGCGGGAAAGTTGTCAGCTGTGTATAGCGGGTGGGGGTTGTTTGCAGCACAGAAGTAGATGAGGGAGAGACTGTCATCTTTAGCATACCTGTCTTTAGCTAACCAAGCCAATTGAAGAGAAGGACACATGATCCCAACACCGAAGGTGGGGGCCAGGAGGAAGAAGCATGTTGGAGTGGACTTTTTGCTCATTCTTTGCATCCGGAGGGGGTGAAATAGCCCCAAAATGGCTTCATACAGGGAATTACTTGCTTTAGGCAATGTATGGAGTTGTGGGTGGGCTATTTCACAATGCAAAAAAAGATTTTGGCAGGAATACCATTCTAAGCATATTAATTCTTTATTTTTACAGTGCTGAATATAACTGGTCGATAGAACCTCAGTCACAGATTATCTCATCAGTAGTTCTTTGCGTCTGGAAAAAAAACCAAAGCAAACACAGGAGAACGTATATGCTCCTTACAGGTGTTGACTTTGGTACATTGGATCCAAGCACTGCACAGCAACCACGCTAACCACTGTATGCATCATTTCATAATATGGTATCTTTATAGGCTCTGAGATGCCACATGTCATCTTCATTGATGAAGCTCTTTCCTCCTTTGTTGTCTGCAGAAAAAAATAAGTAACAATAAAGGCCCTATCACACAGAGTGGTAGTCTGCGAAATCGGACTGTTTTGGGAGATTATTGCTCCGTGTCATAATGATAATGCTGATCGGGTCTTCTGGTACTGCCTAAAAATCCGGCCGCACATCACTACGTGTAATGGTGATGCATGGCAACCGCTGATGACTGTGTAAGAAAAAATATATATATAATAAACTGTATACATACCGGTCCATGCTCCCCAGTGTTTTTCTCGCTTCTACCTGCTCCCCGCCACTGCTGCTGAAGCTTCTTTCCCGCCTTTTAAGTGATAGGCTGCTCAGCCAAACACTGGCCATGGTGCCGTCCCATCTTGGCCAGTCATTGGCTGAGTGGCTTGTCACTTCAGTGAAGGGCACCGAAGTTCCAGCGGCAGCAGGGGAGTGGGTAGAAGTGAGAACAACACCGGGAGTGTGGAGGGATAATGTATATACTTTATTATTTACTATATACAGCAAGCGCTGCACAGACATTACTAATGATATATATCACTTATCCAGAATATTGAGCTGTGTTATACCACCCTGAGAACAAACTTTACCTAGCCTATCTTAATAGCAGGGGACAGAAACACACACACAGACTGTAAGGGCCCTATTCCACAGTAATGATAATCGGCCGGATCGGCCCCATTTGGCCTGATTCGGCTGATTATCGTTCGGTGAAATAGAGAGAACGATCAGCCGATGATCAGGTCATCGGCTGATCGTTCATTTAGGGCCAGACCTAAAATCATCGTTCCCCCACCGCGCCTCGTTACGGTTGAATAGCGGTGCGCGGCGGGCGACCGATGATTTGACAAGCAGCAGCATACATTATCTGTACAGGCTTCTCCACGCTGTCTTCATCCCTGTGTCCCGCGCGCTCTATCTTCAGAATGGCCTGTCAGCTGACGGAGCGCTCAGCCAATCACAGGCAGGGACCGCCGCGGCCTGTGATTGGCTGAGTGTGGCCTGTCAGCTGACCGGCCATTCTGAAGATAGAGCGCACGGGACCCGAGGATGAAGACAGCGCGGAGAAGAAGACCTGCAGGTAATGTATGATGCTGCAAGGACAACGGTAACGAAGTCCCTGCAGCCCTCGCTCAACGATCATCGGGCCGTGGAATAGGCCCAGTAAACGACCGATCGCCGCTCGTTTACAAAGTTGATCGGGCCCTCCTCGGCCCGTGAAATAGGACCCTAAGACTGTTAAAAAAAAACAGACCACCTCAGACCTTTTCATCCTCTCACAGATCTGGTTCATTTTCTTGGCCTCTTTCAACTTCTCCTCCATGATTCGGGATAGAAGCCTTTCATATTCATGCTCATTGTGTTGAAGACGATTTAATAACGTCTCATTCTCCTCTTTTAGTTTTTGTGATTGTTTGCAGCAGGAACTGCAAGAGAAAATCAAAGTAATCTGACAGTGAAAAGGCTAGGAGGAAAACTGTAGAGCCACAGAATGATTGTCTACAGTAATGTAAGAGTGGGAAGGTGGCACCATGGTGCTGGCATTGAGGATGAACTTACCAGCTTAAGGTCTCAGTGACGTCCACTCTTTTGGGCATTTGGGATTGGGGACAGGTCATCTGCTCAGAGCCTTGTTTGTCCTGTATTACAAATAAGAATAAATAAAAAAAAATCTAAAATCTACATGCGATGCCCCTGGCCCCTAACGGTAATGCTGCAATAGGCTGTGCTGATAGCGTGCTGAATGATGAGAGTAGTAGTGATACTGAGGATAAGATGCTGGGTGGAATGGAACTGAGATGAATACTTGCTGTTGATGATTAGAGAAGATAATGAGAGGAATGACTGAAGAACGGCACCCAGATCTTGAGAATAGATGAGAATCTTGAGAATAGAACACAGCCAGGAACGCTTCTGGTGGAACTGGAGCAGCAGAGCACACGTGTCTCTCTCCTGACAGGGGAGAGAGAACACACACCCTATCCCATCTGTGGTAGGGAATAGTCTGAGGTAGAACAGGAAGTCACATGGTATTCCCCAGCCAAAGCTCGATGGCCATTGGAGTTACCATGGAAGCAGGGGCAGTCACGTGACATCCAGCCATTGCATCATCACACCATTAGGCATATACAGTGAAATATACATGAGAAGTACCATACTTGAACACTGGGGGGCGACATAATACCCTTAGGCACTAATACTTGAATATGCATACAAGAAATGCATGGAATAGCAGACATGAACACAGAGGGGTGACACAATACACACAGTTTGCAGTGAACCATAGCTTTCCAGAACAGGACTGGTCATAATAAAAGTGTGAGGATAAGAGGACCTGTTCCGGGACACTGCATACACAGTTTAATAAGAAAGTGACAATCCCAGGCATAAGAGAGGTTGTTCCAACAAATACAATCATCACCTACTGGAGGGGAGGGGAAGCAAAGACTTCTCTCAAAATTATAATCTGCAGAATTTAAGATTTGGAAGAACAGAAAAAAAGATTCAATGATCCAAACAATCTACGCGTGGACCTGTAGCTACATAAGTGGCTGAAAATCATGAGGTTTAGTCACTGGATTGTGAGCGCCAGTGATTTACTAAAGGTGGGGTTAACAGGCAGACTGTAATGCTGCGTTTACGATCAGCGTTTAGACGGAACGGAAAAATCATTATTGTGAATGTTTAAAGATTGCTTAAGCCTCTCTCACACATAGGGTGAATCGATGAAAGTCTGTTTACATAAAGTGATCTGCAAATTTTTAGCGAACAAACAACGACAATTTGAGAACATGGTGAAAGATCAAAAAGAACGATTTCTCGCTCTTCGCTTGATCGTTCACTGTTTACACAAGCCGATTATCGCTCAAATGCGATTGTTATCACGAAAATTCAAGCGATAATCGTTCCGTGTAAACACACCATAACTCTGACCAATCTGCGTCACAGGCTGCTTTCCTGACTGCCCAGCTCATAGTTTAAGGTGCACTTTCCTCCTTGGCTCTCATGGCGCCTTAAAGTGGTAGTGCGGCGCTAAGAAATTATTCACAAAATAACACACATTACTAAGTTATACAACTTTGTAATGTAGGTGACCTAACAAAAGACTATTAGTCACTACTATCCATAAGCATCAAACACGATATATACAACCTATAACTATATAAAAATGCTAGACAACTAAATCACCATTTATGAATGAATACTTTATTATTACATATCAAAAAAATATATTTAAAAACATTAAAAAGGAAGCAAAAAGATACATAACATATATCAAATGGTATACAAGGCAGGAATAAATAGATGTTCAATACACTATATACTGGATAAACAGTGGTATGTCAATTGACTCCCGGGGGTAATAAGTGTGCTAGTGCAAGTAAACAAAAGACTGAGAAAGTGCTAAGATAACCTCTCTGTTAGTGTTGCAAGTGCAGTTAAAGGTACAAAGTCACATATGCTATGATAAGCTATAAAGTAAACTAGTAGAGTAAAAATACTTAAACCACGGGGTCCACACTGTATGCTGCCAAGTATTGCCACTCACCCGACGCAGCGTTCGCTGTATAAGCTTTATCAAGGGTCGACCCTTGATAAAGCTTATACAGCGAAACGCTGCGTCGGGTGAGCGGCAATACTTGGCAGCATACAGTGTGGACCCCGTGGTTTAAGTATTTTTACTCTACTAGTTTACTTTATAGCTTATCATAGCATATGTGACTTTGTACCTTTAACTGCACTTGCAACACTAACAGAGAGGTTATCTTAGCACTTTCTCAGTCTTTTGTTTACTTGCACTAGCACACTTATTACCCCCGGGAGTCAATTGACATACCACTGTTTATCCAGTATATAGTGTATTGAACATCTATTTATTCCTGCCTTGTATACCATTTGATATATGTTATGTATCTTTTTGCTTCCTTTTTAATGTTTTTAAATATATTTTTTTGATATGTAATAATAAAGTATTCATTCATAAATGGTGATTTTGTTGTCCAGCATTTTTATATAGTTATAGGTTGTATAAACTTTGTAATGTATGTTATGTATGTGAATCGCCCCCTTCCCCGTGTTCCCCCACTCCCGCACGTGGACTCACAAGTGGCAGCTGATGACGCAGCAGAGGGGGCATCAGGGACGGCTGCATCGATTCGGCCGGCCTCCCGAAAATTACGTTGACAGAAGATCGGGGACGGGGGTCGACATGCGTCAGGTATGTATGGTACACTACATTTCCGGGTCCACGTGCGGGGGTGGGGGAACTAAATATGTGGTGCCTTAAATGAGGGCAGCATAAACTAGAGACAGAAATGCTGAACAGATCGGTGTATGACTTACATCTTTCTGTTTTAGCCTGTCTGTTCAGTGAGGAGGTGCGGCCTAAATCATGTAAAAAATCTATGCCAACTCCAGAGCAGGTGTAGAATTCTGCGACTGCAGTGGGTCAGCCTCAGATTTGCCAGGTTTACCAGGCGTTGAATAGCGGCGGCAGCGAGCAGGGAACGAGGAGCAAACGAGCGCTGAGAGCGCTCGTTTGCTCTTCTAACTCTGCTTTCAGCTGACTGACAATCATGCAGGGATAGAAGGGGGAGTAAGGACATGTTACAGCCCACCACACTCTTCTCTGAGCTGACAGGCCACTGAGCCAATCACTGGCTGGGACTGCCGTGGCCAGCGATTGGCTCAGCGGCCTGTCAGATCAGAAAAGCTGCAGCGAGCAGCGCTGGTTAGCAAGCAGAAGGCAAGTGAAGACTGGGACAGGTAATGAATGGTTTAGGGCAAAGGCTGCACGGACATCGCTAGCGATGTCCTTGCAGCCCTTGCTAAACAATAATAGAGTTGTGTAATAGGCTCAGTAAATTAGCACCGATCTAGCAGATCGGAGCTAGTTTACATTATTGATCGGCGGTTGTCGGTCCGTCTTATAAGACCCTTAGTGATGCATCATTCTGTTCAGCTTCTCTGTCAGTAGGTTTATGCTGTCTGTCTAAGGGTAGCATAAAGTAGTGACAGAGGCTCTTTAAACTTTGTAGTGGCTGGACCTGGTTACTCCAGCTCAACTGAGGTTTACTTGAGCGGCAGATGAGCTGCCATTACCACTACACAGCGCACCAAGCCAACTGTTTCCGGCCCCGCTAACTGTGTAATCTTGGTGTCAAACACTATCAAGTAGCATTATTAAGACCAGTTCCTACTTTCGATCTTGGCAGTAGCTCATGAAAGAAGTCACGTGTCACCTGCTAATTTTGTGGGTATATAGGCTGTCTGGACACATATCCTCTTTCGCTGTCATGAATAAAAAAAACAGATGAACTATTGTTCAGCATTTAAAAAAATTTGCTGTTTGTGTACCGTTGGCATGCTTCTCTGGGAAAAGTGTATCGTATGTGGACAAATGGCAACATTGCAAAGTCAGACATTGGTTGGAAGAGCATGACCAAGACTTCATAGTACTACCCTGGACCTCTATTTTCCCAGATATGAACCTAAAGGCCCTATTAAACACACAGATATCTGACGGATTATTGAAGCCAAAGCCAGAAATGAATTTGAAAAGAGGAGAAATCCCAGTCTTTCCTTCATGACCTGTTCTCTGTGTATAGTCTGTTGGCTTTGGCTTCAATGAACTGTCAGATAAATCTGTGTGTGTGTGTGTGCCTGAGCATCTGTGGGACCAATTCAATTGTCATGTTTGCTCTATGAGTCCTTCACCATGCACCCTCCAAGCAACGGTGGGATACACTAGAGTCAGCATGGCTCTAGATATCTGTGACATTCTACTAGGTCTTGAGTTATCCTCAGACAGTCTAGCTTCTGCCTGTGCTTCACACAGCGAGCTTACTCTTATTATTAGCTGGTATTTACTATAATGTGACTCGACTGTTAAAGTCTGCTTTAAGAGTGTTGGAATACAATGCCGGAAAGAATGTCAATTTGTGGAGCAAAGACAAAAAAGGGTTAGTCTTACTGGTAAGACGTTTTCTCCGAAGTCTTCACGACGGCACCACAGGAGTTAACTCGTACCCTAGGGACAGGAAAAACACACACGAGAGGTTAAAAGCCCCTCCCCTTCCCACTCTCACCAGTGTAATTTTAACCATATCTGGCACCACAAGAGTGTAACTTAATACACATTATAGGGAGGGATGTTGGTGCCGTCGTGAAGACTTCGGAGAAAACGTCTTACCAGTAAGACTAACCCTTTTTTCTCTCCTCATCTTCACGACGGCACCACAGGAGAATACCAACCATTACCTTAGGGCGGGACCACAGCTTGGAGAACCTTCCTGCCAAAGGCTAGATCCTCATTACGCTGAAGCTGCAGTCTATAATGCCTGGTAAATGTATGTGGAGACGACCATGTTGCGGCTCGACAGATTTGGTCTATTGATACACAAGCTCTTTCTGCCCATGTGGTGGATACTGCCCTGGTGGAATGAGCCTTTATTTAAAGAGGACATGGAATCTTTTGGATGTTGTACGTCTCTTCTATCGCCTTCTTTATCCAACTGGATAAAACGCTCTTTGAAACTTTCTTTCCTTTATTAGGACCCTGAAATTGTATGAACAGGGACTGATCCTTCCTCCAGGCACTACAAGCTTGTAGATAATGTATAATTGCCCTTCTTACATCTAGAGAATGAAATTTTTCCTAGGAATTTTGGATCAGTCTTTAGCACAATACGATCTTCTTGAATAGAGCAGTATGGTTCTTGAGTTGTAAGAGCCTGAATTTCTCCTACCCTTCTGGCTGAGACGATTGCCACTAAAAAAAGCGGTTTTAAAGGAGATAAATCTTATATTTGCTTCCTCCATTGGTTCAAATGGGAGTCTGGATAGTCCTTCAAGGACGATATTTAAGTCCCATGGGGGGTGTAAGTCCCTAATAGTGGGATTTTGTCTAGTAGCGCTTTTTAAAAAAATTTTAATCCACCGATGTTCTGCGATATTACAATCATATATGGATGATAATGCTGCTACCTGGACCTTTAATGTGGCTGGTTTTAGACCTTTTTCTAATCCTGCCTGTAAAAAGTTTAGTATTGTGGAAAAATTTGGGTCATCAGGAAAGGTATTTAATACTTCCGGGCACCATGAGAAAAAAAACCTTCCAGACTTTAAGATATATCTTGGAAGTGACTGGTTTCCTGCTTTTTTGTAAGGTGGTAATTACTTCCTCTGAGAGACCTTTGCTCCTCAGCATCGTCCTCTCAGGATCCATGCTGACATCTTTAATGAGAGTAGATCCGGATGGTGGAATGGACCCTGGTGTATAGGTCCGGTATCCTGGGGAGATGAACTGGAGGTTCCAGGGCCAGAGTGTGGAGAAGTCCGAACCATGCTCTCCTGGGCCACTAAGGAACTAGTAGAATTGTTGTCGTTCCTTCTGATTGTATTTTCTGTAGGGTTTTTGGAATTAGGGGTATCGGAGGAAACCCGTAAGCCAGAGAGAAGTCCCAAGTTTGGGAGAGAGCATCTATTGTCTCCGGACCATCCCTCGGATCTAGAGAAAAGAATGTCCGTACCTTCCTGTTCTGTCTTGTGGCGAAGAGGTCAATCTGAGGTTGTCCCCATCTGTGTACCAACATGTCGAAGATCTCTTGCTTTAGACACCATTCGCCCGGGTGAATGGTGTGTCGGCTCAAGTAGTCTGCATGAACATTTTCTGTCCCCCTGAGATGTGTTGCTGAGATGGAAAGGACATTTTCCTCCGCCCAGGCGAATATCTTGTCTGATATCTGTCTCAGTGAATTCCGTTTTGCACTGCCCTGATGTCTTAAGTGCGCCACCGCTGTTACGTTGTCTGAGAGGACATGAACGTGAGATTGCTTTAGTATACTCACTGCCTGTTGTAACGATATCCACATTACCATGAGCTCTCTGAAATTTGAGGACCTGTCTGCAATTTCTTTTGTCCACTTCCCTTGGAAGAGCTGAAAGTCTATTTGAGCCCCCCAACCGGTCTGACTTGCGTCTGTAGACAGTATCTTCCTGGGTGCTGGATTCCAATGAACACCCCTTTCTAGATTGGACGGTATCAACCACCAGTCTAGGGAGCGTCGAACCTGGGGAGACAAAGAAAATTTTTTGTCTAGACCAGACTTACTTTTGTTCCATGTGGATAAGATCTGGCTCTGTAGAACTCTAGAGTGAGCTTGACTCCATGGAATTGCTGGAATACAGGCCATCATGGATCCCAGGACGGACATCGCTTCTCTAACACGGCAGAAGGATTTTGCCTTGAAGATTTTAATCTTTTGGGGTAAGGATTGTTTTTTCTCTGTAGGGAGAAAGGACATCTGTCTATTGGAGTTTAGAAGAATTCCTAAAAATACCTTCTCTGTACCCGGAGTGAGATCTGATTTTTGTAGGTTGATCAGCCTGCCCAGAGATTTGAGAAGATCGGACGTAGTTCTCAGGTCCTGAAGGAGTTTCTGCGAGGACTCTGAAATGAGGAGCAGATCATCAAGATACGCAACAACACTTATACCCTGAATATGGAGAAAAGAGGTTACTTCCCCCATAACAGCAGTAAATATGCGGGGAGCAGAAGAGATTCCGAATGGAAGAGCTCTAAACTGGTAATGTTGTACTTTACCGTCTATCCGTACTGCGAATCTCAGGAACTTTTGAGACTCGGGATGGATTGGTATGTGGTAGTAGGCGTCGGTTAAGTCTATGGAAGCCATCACTGCGCCTTTCCGTATTAGAGGAGTGGTGGACTTGATTGACTCCATTTTGAAGCGCTTGTACTTCACAAATTTGTTGACAGGTTTTAGGTTTATTATTAACCTGTAAGTTCCATTTGGTTTTGGAAACAAGAATAGGCTTGAATAATGCCCTTTCCCCAGTTCCGTCACTGGGACAGGGATGACTACATTCGATGAGATTAGTTTCTTCACTGATCTCACCAAATAATCCTGTAGTGTTGGAGAAGACTGTCGAGAAATCAGAAACCTCCTGGGGGGGAGAAGATAAAAATTCTATTTTGTAACCTGTTATTCCTGACCAGGCTTCTCGGTACCTGTTCAATCTTCCCCCCACCGGTCCGGTGTCATTGTTTATCCTGTTAGGATTTGGGGGTGTAAAAAATATTCTTTTTATTTCCTCCTTTAGGGTAGCTCCATCGACCACCTTTACCTTTCCTCCTATAACTTTCCTGAGTTTTTGGGCGCTTATACTGCTGTTCTTTCTTTTTCTGCGCTTTTACTTCTGGAAGCGCTTTATTTTTGTCCACTGATTTCTCTACAATCTTCTCAAGTACTGACCCGAACACATATTTTCCTCCAAAGGGAATGCTACATAATTTAGATCTGGAAATACTATCTCCAGACGAATTTTTCATCCATAATGCCCTTCTAGTTGCATTAGTCAGGGCCCCATCTTTTGCGGCTACTCGTACTGAGTCTGCTGTGGAGTCCGACAAGAAAGCCGCAGCGTCTCTAAGAACAGGGAGAGAATCTATTATCTGTTCCCTTGATGTCTCTCTATTCCTCAAGTGTTCCTCCAGCTGGTCTATCCACACATACATTGCTCGAGCGACACAGGTTGCCGCAATATTATTTTTTAGGGAATATGAGACTGTCTCCCATGATTTCCTAAGACTCTCCGCCTTCCGATCCATTGGATCCTTCAGTTGTGAAGAGTCTTCAAATTGAAGGAGAGATTTTTTAGCGGCTTTTGCCACCTGAGCGTCTATTTTGGGTAATTCACCCCAATTCTCTAAATCTTCCTTTTTAAAAGGAAGACGCCTTTTAATCTCTCCTGGGACTGTCAGTCTTTTTTCTGGGTCCTGCCACTCATCAGTGATGAGTGACTGCAAAGTCTCATGTACAGGGAAAGTCAACTTTCTTTTGCTTTGAGTCCCGCAAAAAACTTATCTTTGGCGGATAACTCCTCCTGTACTTCCTCTACGGCTAGAGTTTGACGGACGGCACGTATTAGATTGTCCGTGCGCTCAGAGGAGAAATAATACTTCCTTGTTTCAGAATGAGAAGGTTCACCATCCAAAATGATCTCTACTGAATCTGAAATCTGGCCCGACTCATATTCAGACTCTTATGATGCCTGTCTGCGTCTTTTTGACCTGTCAGATTGTACAGATATACTTCCTTCTCCAAATCCTGATCCTGTAACTGATGGCAGAATTAATGGAGCAGCTGGAGATAGGAAGGTTGGAGGGGCAACTGAAGGGTTAACAGCCTGAATAGTTGTCAAAGAAACTGCTGAATGTTGTTCAGGAGGTTCAATGGAAGCATGGTTTAATTGAGGCTGAATAACCGGCTCCACTGGAGCAGAGGCATTAGGTGCGGGTGAAGTTTCAGCTGCACGTGATGCATTAATCTCATCCCTCATCATTTTCCTGATATCAGCAAGAAACAAGGTTCTGTCCTTCTTTATGATATCATTCACACAGGCAGAACATATGTTCTTTTTCCATGAGGAAGAGAGTCTTGCATTACAATTTATGCATCTCCTCACAAAAGCAGATCTTGGTTTGTCTTTACTCTTGCCTTTCTCTTTTTCCTAAACAGAGCATAATAATAACATTTATGAGGGTCTGTTTAGCTATTAGTATATACCGAGTAAGGGTATAGGGAGAGACCTACAGTGGATGAACGATGCCTAACTGCATGTATTAACCACATATAGTATGTCCCCCCCCCTTTGTGTGGCTGCCAAAGTAGGCACACTTACCGCCATCGGCGGCTGAGAGGGCTTGTCTGATGTGGTAGGAGAGGATTCTTCCATGATGCCGTCCAGACCTCAGACCAGCAGGATCGCTTACTCCAGGTAGTCAGACTGCATAGACCTCAGATCAGCACAGCTTAGACCTTAGACCAGTACCAGCTAGACCTCAGACCAGCAAGACCGCTCAGACCTCAGACCAGCGAAGACTGCTTTTCAAACCCGCCGCGAACCGCGAGCGGACCGGAAGTGACGATACTTCCGGTGTGACGTCGGAGCGTCCCCTCATCAGAGGTTACGCTCCAGGCCTGACTTCCGGCCGCCCACGACTCCACCGGAAGTAGGCCGCACACGAGGGAGAGCAGCCCCAAACACCGCTACCTCCTACTGCAGTGTCGGTTGTCCCACTCTCCCTCCCCGGATGGGTGTGCGAGGCACTACTGACAGGGAGCCTCCAGAGAGAGACCCAAGTGCACTCCGTCACAGAAAGGGAAGGCGCGGAACACCGGGCCTTCCCCCTACCTTGGATCCAGGATCCAGCCAGTCGCCCTCAGGAAGGAAGGAGGCAGACCTCGATCGATCCACTGGCAGGTAGTTATCTTCTTTCTTTCTTTCTTAGAGGGGATCTCTCATCTTCACAAGGGATCCCCACCTCTCGTGCCTGCCCTGCTGGGACAGGAAAAACACTGGTGAGAGTGGGAAGGGGAGGGGCTTTTAACCTCTCGTGTGTGTTTTTCCTGTCCCTAGGGTACGAGTTAACTCCTGTGGTGCCGTCGTGAAGATGAGGAGAGAAAAGTATTTTAGAAATGACAAAGTGTGAGATCCCTAGTAACTGAGTCCACAGTAATTCTCTACTTACTTTACTTTCCTCCCCAATGTGTAGTTTGTTTTCTTGTACTTTTTCCTTCTCTTGCTGCGTCAATAGTCTTGTATCTGTAGGGAACAATAGCAGTGTGTAAGATACAGTCAGTATGGAGCCATTATTTCTTTGAAAGTTTTTTGGTCTATGGTGCAACATTTTACTGGTGTGAACACTTTATTATAGGCAATACCCCTTCAAGGAGAGAACATTTTTCATTTTTCCTAAAAATTCACAAACAATGTAAAGCTGTTAAGGTATGTTCACACTAAAGGCTCTATTCCACAAAACACTTATCAGCCGTATTTGACCGAAAATTGTCCCAGGGAATAGAAGGCAATGATCAGCTGACAGCGCTCATACTGGCCGATCATTGCAGTGGTTTGTTTTTCAATGGTATAGCAGTGATCTGCTGCAGTCACTCCGTGGAACAGGAGCGGTGGTCAGCCTCTATGGGCTGCCCAGACAATCTAGCAATAACACGGGCAGCCCCCCGCAACTCCCCGCGGCTCCTCCAGCACTCACCCGGTCGCTGCCGCAAAGTGTAATATCGGCGGCAGCGAGCGGGGAAAGAAGAGCAAACGAGCGCTGACATCTCCATCGGCCCGTGGAATAGGGCCTTTAGTAAAAGTGTCACGGCATCCCATTGACACTCTGAGGCAGGGGGATTTCGCAGCAGAATTCCGACGCTTTTACTCAATGAGGTAAGTAGAAGCCTGGACGTCGGCGCGGCTGTGGATATCGTGTACTTGGATTTTGTTAAAGCGTTTGACACAGTTCCTCATGGACGTCTGATGGGTAAGTTAAAGTCTATTGGTTTGGAAAGTTTAATGTGTAATTGGATTGAAAACTGGCTTAATAATCGTACCCAGAGAGTGGTGGTCAATGATTCCTATACCGAATGGCCCCCGGTAATAAGTGGTGTACCCCAAGGGTCAGTACCGGGCCCTCTTCTGTTTAACTTGTATATTAATGATAATGAGAATGGAATTACCAGCAATGTTTCTATCTTTGCAGATGACACCAAGCTTTGTAGTACAGTACAGTGTATGGAAGATGTGCAGATGTTACAGGATGACTTAGATGTCCACTTGGCAAATGAGGTTCAATGTGGATAAATGTAAAGTTATGCACCTGGGTACTAATAACCCACATGCATCATATGTCCTGGGGGGAGTTACACTGGGAGAGTCACTGATGGAGAAGGATCTGGGTGTACTTGTAGGTAATAGATTACAGAACAGCACACAATGTCAGGCAGCGTCTTCTAAGGCCCGCAGGATATTGTCATGCATTAAAACAGGCATGGACTCTCGGGACATGGATATATTACCGCTTTATAAAGCTTTGATGTGGCCTCATCTGGAGTATGCTGTCCAGTTTTGGAACCAGATTAAAAAAAAAGGACGTCCTAGAGCTGG
This sequence comes from Dendropsophus ebraccatus, assembly GCF_027789765.1. Lineage (NCBI taxonomy): Eukaryota > Metazoa > Chordata > Amphibia > Anura > Hylidae > Dendropsophus > Dendropsophus ebraccatus. Next base: position 91,029,975 of record NC_091460.1, on the reverse strand, counting down.
AGAGGGTACAAAGACGGGCAACTAAACTAATAAGGGGAATGGAGCATCTTAGTTCGCGTCAGCATTAGCTGTCAGCGCTCATTTGCTCCTCAATCCCTGCTCGCTGCCGCCGCTATTTCATGCAGCGGCAGTGAGCGGGTGAGTCCAGGAAGGGCCGCGGGGAGCTGCCCGGGTGAACGCTAGATCATAGCATATAGCAGCAGTCTGCTGCTGCAGCTCCTATTCCTCAGAGACGGCAGCAGATCGTTGCTATATGAGTTGTCTTTCAACCTGTTGAAAGAGAAACAACTGCAACGATCAGCCAACATCGTTCATGTCGGCTGATCGTTGCCTTCTATTACACGAGATGATTATTGTCCATAACAGCCGATATCGGGTGATAATTGTTCCGTGTAATAGGGCCTTTAAGGTCTGACCCAATTTTCAGTTATGCGCTTTTGTTTTTTTCCTCCTTGTGTATATAAGGCCGATTACAATGATAGGCAACTTGCATCACTTTTATTTTATCTGACTGCTTCAAAAAAATTTAAATCTTTAAAAAAAAAAAAAAAAACTAAATGTTCCTTAAAATTGCTCTATTACCATCATTATAACGCTTTTATCCTTTGGTCTATGGGGCTGTGTGAGGTGTCATTATATGTGCCATGATGTGTTCTTCCTATTGGTACCTTGATTGCGTATATGGGACTTTTTGTTACAATTTTTCTGGATGTGACAAAAAATGCGCAATTTAGCAGTTTGGAACTTTTGGTCGCTTACGCCGTTTACCGCGCAAGATCAGGAATGGTATAATTTAATAGTTTGGGTGATTACGCACGCGGTGATACCAAATATTCTTTTATTTATTAAATAAGAAAAGGGGGGTGATTCATACTCTTATTAGAAGATTTTTTTATTATTAAAAACATTTTTTTTAACATATACATTAATTAGAAGTCCCCCTGGGGGACTTCTAATACAACTACACTGATCTCTCAGAGATCAGTGTAGTATACTTAACACAGCACTGATCCATCAGATCGGTGCTGTATTGCTCTGGTCTGCAGCAGACCAGATGCATGGATTGCCAAGCCGGGATCAGCGTCAATTTGATCCGGGCGATGTGATCACGGAGGGGAGATCCCCCCACTAGACACCAGGGATGGCGCTCTGCAGGGCATTTAAATGCAGCCGTCATGTCTGACAGCTGCATTTAAATGTCCTTATTAGCGGACGCGGTGATCGGACGCTAATAGCCGTGGCCCTGGGCTGCAGAAAGCACCCTGGATGGTGGCGGTTCAGAGCGGAGTCGCAGCGCGGCCCCTCTCTGAACCCCCCTAAAGGTGCCACGACGTATGAGATACGTCATGGTTTGTTATGAGGTTAATAGTTCAGACAATTGTGAACACAGTGATATCAAACAGGGCTAGGAGTCAGTAAGCCAGAGCTCCGACTTTGACTCCTGAACTTTATCAAGGACCAACTCTAGGGGACACAATAGCAGCTAATGACGCACCAGAGGGGGATTACGGGGATTACGTCATTGTCCCAAGATGGCGGTCGGGGTCGACAGTAATGCGGTGAGTATAATGCACCACACTTCCGGGGGCGTGGGAACACAGGGAAGGGGGCCATTCACTTAAATAACACACATTACAAAATTGTATAACTTTGTAATGCGTGTTATTTAGTGAATAAATGTGTAGCGCTGCACTACCCCTTTAAGGACCGGGCCAATTTAAGGACCGGCCAATTGCCTCCTTGGGCTTTTTGTTTTTTCCTCCTCGCCTTCTAAGACCCCACATTTTTTTGTTTTCCACCTACAGAGCCATGTGAGGGCTTGTTTTTTTCAGGAGCAGATGTTCTTTGTAATGGCATCTTTAAATCTGAATGAATAAAATGAATGATGGAACCCCCAAAATATCATTTATGGGGCGAATTTGGGTCAGAAAATGTGATTCCGCAATTTTTGGGGGCTCCATGTTTACGTAATGCTTTTTCCGGTAAAACTGACATTTTTCCGTTACTTTATAGGTTAGTCTGAACACAGTGATATGCATGTTCACTAATATTTTTGTTCACTAGGTTTTCTACTGTTTTACTATTTTTATTAGCAGTAAAACTTTTTTTTTTTTGCAAATAGGTATATTTAAAATGGCCCCATTGTGACTCTTATAGCGTTTTTGGGCGTATTGGGTGTCATTTTTTGCTCTCTAGTTTTTATTAGTAACATTTATTTCTAGATAAGACAGATTGATCACTTTTTATACATTTTTTTTATACATAAAATGTAATTTTAAAAAAGCAATCCGTGTTTTTTACCGTTTTTTCTGTTTACAGGGTTAACCGTGCGTGTAGAATATTGTTTTATTTTAATAGATCGGACAATAACACACCTTACGGTATATTATATGTTAACCAACTTTATTATTTTTAGGTGTTGTCAGGATAGGGACAGGGAGACACAAGGACAGGTGAGCCCTGAAGCTGGCACCTACCCCACTGGCCCTACCTGCTTGCCCCAGATGCCCTAGGTGGCAAACGGACAATTGGACGGCAGTCCCTTTACTGCTAGGGTGCAACACAAAACAAGACAGAAACCCACAACAAGAGCGAGGTGAGAATTCCGGGTCAGCAACAGTCTAGCGGCGTGGTACAAAAACGTGTCCAAGGGATAGTCAAAATACAAGCCAAAAGGTCAGGTACACAGGAGTATCTAAGTCAGGGAAAACGCGAGGTCAAGAAACACTAGGAGTACTAGGCTCTATCGCAGGCAAGATACTGAGACAGGGGATTATACTTATGGGACCTGTAGTCCCAGCCCCCAAGGCGTGATTGGGGCTGAGGCTCCAGGTCCTGCCCAGATACTGACAGCTGACTAGTGAGTCAGCCTTCAGTCATTGATTAGTGAACTCACTACACCTATGCTGATCTGTCAGGGAGTGAATACTGGCCACTACTACAACATGAATAGCAGAGCAGAGCAAAACCTGACATGCAGTCTGGCTGCTAAGGATGCCGAGCCAAACGCATAGCCCGAGTCCTAACAGGTGTATTATGTATAAAATGGGGGGGGGGGACTATTGCAGCCAGTCCCCACCTGCTAGAAAGCGAGCTCAGCTCCTGAGTTCGCTTCATAGTGCATACATTTACGCTCCTTTGCGTTAAGGCCCAGCCTGTATAGGTGTAAATATACGCTCATGGTCATAAAGGGGTTAAAAAAAGAGATTATTTGGATCCTATCTGCCTAGTTATAGGCTTATTGTTAGCTCAGGAGAGGTCATTGCTAGTGTGAAAATGCTAGAGTAAGACCATGTCTCTGAGGACACCTGAACGTGGTGACATGGTACACTCTGTTTGATTAAATGGTTTACCAAGATCCTCATTTTTTCATATCTATAGAGCAGATTTTTACCGTGTGTACGCCGGGGGGAGCAGTGGCGTAGCTACCATAGGGGCAGGGTAGGCAGTTGCTATGGGGCCCGTGCAAGAGGGGGGCCGGGGGAGAAGGTAAGAGTGTATGATATCTCCTCTGATAACCTCTGTTCTCCAGCTGCGCCATCAAGAGAATGTGCAGAGCTCCCTGCAGAGGTCAGATCTGCAGTTCTGGACAGCAATTAAACAATGCCTTCACAATACACATTGCCTTACAGGGTGCGCCCTGCTGCCAGTGTGAACACAACGTTACAGGGGCTGGTTATGGGCAGTGCGCCCTCCTGAAAGTGTGAACACAGCGTTACAGGGGCTGATATGGGCAGTGTGCGCCCTCTTGCCAGTGTGAACACAACGTTACAGGGGCTGGTTATAGGCAGTGCGCCCTCCTGCCAGTGTGAACACAGCGTTACAGGGACTGGTTATGGGTAGTGCGCCCTCTTGCCAGTGTGTTGGACTTTAGGTTTCCTTCAGACACTATTTATGTTGCTATTATTTTATAAAAAAATAAAAAAAAAATAAAAAAAAATCCCCCCACCCATAATTCATGATGCGTTTGCATGACGGTTTCTCTCCTGTAGAATACTCATGCCTTTATACCGATGTTTTTTCAATCTACATTGAAGGAGAAATACCACAAAATGGAATTTTAAAAAAAACCTATAGCCAAAGCTTGCTGCGATATTCAAGAACCGCTAAAGATAAGACAAAGAAAAAACGGCATTTTTACAGAAAAGCCAGGAGATGTCCAATTCACATCCCCTCAGCCGCTCTCATAGACCCCCACTAGACCAGCCGTATACATACTAACAAACGCGCAGCCAATCCGCACTGTACAGGCAGTATAGCAGCATTACATGACTCCACCAGCTTGCCGTAGTTTCCTAGTTGCACTTTATCCCGCCTCCTCAGCTCACGGCAGATTTGCAGTTTCCACGCCGGGTCCATGCTGTGCGTCTCATTACACCCGAGGACAGATGCCGCCATCTTTGTACTCTTAGCGTACATTTGGTTCATGTCGCGCGTCTCATTATACCCGAGGGCAGAGGCCGCCATCTTTGTACTCTCAGTGTACTCTGTTTTGGTACAGCAGCCTAGAGGAAGCGGAAGTCTTCTTGGACTGTTCAAGAACCGCTGTTTATCTTTATGTCTTCTGGCGGTAAGTCCATAGAATTTAGGTGATTGTGGAAATTAGTGATGTAGCTGCTGTCCTGCAGCAGTTATTGAACATGTGTGGAGCCTACAGCTTGTAGTGGGGGAGCTGCAGGGGGACCGACTTAATCCCGGTGTTCACTCTAAATCAGGAGGAATTGCTGATCCCTATGGTTGTACGCCATGCATCAGATGGGTGGAATCAGGAGGAATTGCTGATCCCTATGGGTGTACGCCATGTATCAGATGGGGGGAATTAGGAGGAATTGCTGATCCCTATGGTTGTACGCCATGTATCAGATGGGGGGAATTAGGAAGAATTGCTGATCCCTATGGTTGTACGCCATGTATCAGATGGGGGGAATTAGGAAGAATTGCTGATCCCTATGGTTGTACGCTATGCATCAGATGGGGGGAATCAGGGAATTGCTGATCCCTATGGTTGTACGCCATGTATCAGATGGGGGGAATCAGGAGGAATTGCTGATCCCTCTGGGTGTACGCCATGTATCAGATGGGGGGAATTAGGAGGAATTGCTGATCCCTATGGTTGTACGCCATGCATAAGATGGGGGGAATCAGGGGGAATTGCTGATCCCTATGGTTGTACGCCATGTATCAGATGGGGGGAATCAGGAGGAATTGCTGATCCCTCTGGGTGTACGCCATGTATCAGATGGGGGGAATTAGGAGGAATTGCTGATCCCTATGCTTGTACGCCATGCATAAGATGGGGGGAATCAGGGGGAATTGCTGATCCCTATGGTTGTACGCCATGTATCAGATGGGGGGAATCAGGGGGAATTGCTGATCCCTATGGTTGTACGCTATGCATCAGATGGGGGGAATCAGGGGGAATTGCTGATCCCTATGGTTGTACGTTATGCATCAGATGGGGGGAATTAGAAGGAATTGCTGATCCCTATGGTTGTACGCCATGTATCAGATGGGGGGAATCAGGAGGAATTGCTGATCCCTCTGGGTGTACGCCATGTATCAGATGGGGGGAATCAGGAGGAATTGCTGATCCCTATGGTTGTACGCCATGTATCAGATGGGGGGAATCAGAAGGAATTGCTGATCCCTCTGGGTGTACGCCATGTATCAGATGGGGGGAATCAGGAGGAATTGCTGATCCCTATGGGTGTACGCCATGTATCAGATGGGGGGAATCAGGAGGAATTGCTGATCCCTCTGGGTGTACGCCATGTATCAGATGGAGGGAATTAGGAGGAATTGCTGATCCCTATGGTTGTACGCCATGCATAAGATGGGGGGAATCAGGGGGAATTGCTGATCCCTATGGTTGTACGCCATGTATCAGATGGGGGGAATCAGGGGGAATTGCTGATCCCTATGGTTGTACGCTATGCATCAGATGGGGGGAATCAGGGGGAATTGCTGATCCCTATGGTTGTACGTTATGCATCAGATGGGGGGAATCAGAAGGAATTGCTGATCCCTCTGGGTGTACGCCATGTATCAGATGGGGGGAATCAGGAGGAATTGCTGATCTCTATGGTAGTACGCTATGTATCAGATGGGGGGAATCAGGAGCAATTGCTGATCCCTATGGTAGTACGCTATGTATCAGATGGGGAGAATCAGGAGGAATTGCTGATCCTTCTGGGTGTACGCCATGTATCAGATGGGGGAAATCAGGAGGAATTGCTGATCCCTATGGGTGTACGCCATGTATCAGATGGGGGAAATCAGGAGGAATTGCTGATCCCTATGGGTGTACGCCATGTATCAGATGGGGGGAATCAGGAGGAATTGCTGATCCCTATGGTAGTACGCCATGTATCAGATGGTGGAAATCAGGAGGAATTGCTGATCCCTATGGTTGTACGCCATGCATCAGATGGGTGGAATCAGGAGGAATTGCTGAACCCTCTGGGTGTACGCCATGTATCAGATGGGGGGAATCAGGAGGAATTGCTGATCCCTATGGGTGTACGCCATGTATCAGATGGGGGGAATCAGGAGGAATTGCTGATCCCTATGGTAGTACGCCATGTATCAGATGGGGGAAATCAGGAGGAATTGCTGATCCCTATGGTTGTACGCCATGCATCAGATGGGTGGAATCAGGAGGAATTGCTGATCCCTCTGGGTGTACGCTATGCATCAGATGGGGGGAATCAGGAGGAATTGCTGATCCCTCTGGGTGTACGCCATGTATCAGATGTGGGAATCAGGAAGAATTGCTGATCCCTATGGTTGTACGCCATGTATCAAATTCCCTTGACTGGGTGATTCTCTTTGCTCACTTTTGCAGCACATCCTTTCCTCTCTATATAATACATACACTATGTCAATAGGGCATGTTAGAGGCGCATGCTGTACCCCATGTATATCATACTGCCACAGGCTGTGCCCCCAGGACATGACATAGCACCATACACTTTGCCCCCAGGACATAATACCGCCACACACTGTGCCACCAGGACATAATACCGCCACACACTGTGCCCCCAGGACGTAATACCGTCACACACTGTGCCCCCAGGACGTAATACCGTCACACACTGTGCCCCCCGGACGTAATACCGTCACACACTGTGCCCCCCGGACGTAATACCGTCACACACTGTGCCCCCCGGACGTAATACCGTCACACACTGTGCCCCCAGGACGTAATACCGTCACACACTGTGCCCCTAGGACGTAATACCGTCACACACTGTGCCCCCAGGACGTAATACCGTCACACACTGTGCCCCCAGGACGTAATACCGTCACACACTGTGCCCCCAGGACGTAATACCGTCACACACTGTGCCCCCAGGACGTAATACCGCCACACACACACCGCGCCCCCAGGACGTAATACCGCCACACACACACCGCGCCCCCAGGACGTAATACCGCCACACACACACACCGCGCCCCCAGGACGTAATACCGCCACACACACACACCGCGCCCCCAGGACGTAATACCGCCACACACACACACCGCGCCCCCAGGACGTAATACCGCCACACACACACACCGCGCCCCCAGGACGTAATACCGCCACACACACACCGCGCCCCCAGGACGTAATACCGCCACACACACACACCGCGCCCCCAGGACGTAATACCGCCACACACACGCACCGCGCCCCCAGGACGTAATACCGCCACACACACGCACCGCGCCCCCAGGACGTAATACCGCCACACACACACACCGCGCCCCCAGGACGTAATACCGCCACACACACACACCGCGCCCCCAGGACGTAATACCGCCACACACACACACCGCGCCCCCAGGACGTAATACCGCCACACACACACACCGCGCCCCCAGGACGTAATAACGCCACACACACACACCGCGCCCCCAGGACGTAATACCGCCACACACACACACCGCGCCCCCAGGACGTAATACCGCCACACACACACACCGCGCCCCCAGGACGTAATACCGCCACACACACACACCGCGCCCCCAGGACGTAATACCGCCACACACACACACCGCGCCCCCAGGACGTAATACCGTCACACACACCGCGCCCCCAGGACGTAATACCGCCACACACACACACCGCGCCCCCAGGACGTAATACCGCCACACACACACCGCGCCCCCAGGACGTAATACCGCCACACACACACACACCGCCCCCAGGATGTAATACCGCCACACACACACACACCGCCCCCAGGATGTAATACCACCACACACACACCGCGCCCCCAGGACGTAATACCACCACACACACACCGCCCCCAGGACGTAATACCACCACACACACCGACCCCAGTATGTAATACCACCACACACACACCGCGCCCCCAGGACGTAATACCACCACACACACACCGCCCCCAGGACGTAATACCACCACACACACCGACCCCAGTATGTAATACCACCACCACACACACCGCGCCCCCAGGACGTAATACCACCACACACACACCGCCCCCAGGACGTAATACCACCACACACACACCGCCCCCAGGACGTAATACCACCACACACTATGCCCCAAGGCCTGCAGTTGTGATAATAGGCAGCACGGTAGCTCTCTCTCACTCCTTCATATACAGTCCCAAGTATATAACCTCCCTCTGTTCAGCATACAGCCGCATGTAAATGTGCAGAGGCTAAATACTATCACTTCATTATTCAGACTCAGATATATATCTCTCCCTCAGATATATATCTCTCCCTCTTGCATACAGTCCTATGTAAATACCTTTCTCCCCTCTCTTCAGCGTACAGTCCTATGCAAATACCTCCCTCCCCTCTCTTCAGCATACAGTCCTATGTAAATACCCCCCTCTCTTTAGCATACAGTCCTATGTAAATACCTCCCTTCTCTTCAGCATACAGTCCTATGAAAATACCTCCCTCCCTTCTCTTCAGCATACAGTCCTATGAAAATACCTCCCTCCCTTCTCTCCAGCATACAGTCCTATGAAAATACCTCCCTTCCTTCTCTTCAGCATACAGTCCTATGTAAATACTTCCCTCCCTTCTCTTCAGCATACAGTCCTATGTAAATACCTCCCTCCCTTCTCTTCAGCATACAGTCCCATGTAAATTCCTCCCTCCCCTCTCCTCTCTTCAGCATACAGCCCCCCTCCCCTTCAGCACCCTGAGGAGAGCTCATGTGGTCGGGAGGAGGATATAGTCAGGTCAGCACAGGAGCACTACAGCAACTATCAGCCACTGCACATTGGGTGCAATGTGCTGCAGTGCTGCCTGGTCCCAGAAGCTCCTGCTCACACTGTGGTGCTGTTAGTATTACTGTGTGAGCAGGAGGACTGTGTGTGCTGCACTGCACACTGGAAATGTAACACTATGTTGTGCAACCACAGCAGTGCTGCAAAGTCTGTCTCTCTGGTATAGGTGGGCGGCACTATACACAGCTCAGAGAGGAAAGGGGTCAAATTACTTAACCCTTTGTTGCTGGGCCAAGTGTAGTGCTGCCCACCTGATGTGCTGAGCACACTGCACCCAGTTGGGTAAGTCATTGAACCCCTTCCTTCCAGGAACAGGGGTGGTGCTATTCCTGTGAATTGTGGTCCAAATAAGGACATCATACTTGACCAAAAACATATTTTCACTGGAAAGGGCCCTGCTCTCACCCCTTGGCATCGGTTGTCTTACCGGATGAATTATCATTATAATGCAAAAATTTTAGGAGGGCTTCGAATCGAAACCGTGCCATGGACATACTGTAAAGTGAGGTTATTATACCCAATATCCCTACTCTAGTAATGTTTTTTTTTTTTACTAGGCCCGTGTGCAGCAGAAGCCCCCAATTTTTTTTTCATTTCTGGGTTCTGGGCCATAATTGGTGCACATACAACTTTGTTTGCGCCACTATCAAATTAATAAGGTCATTACAGAAATAGAGCTTGAAAAAGTCTTTCTGTGAGGCCTGTTGGGTTAATTTGGATTCCTGGCTAGTCTACGAAGCCAGGAATCTGTGGTTCTATTTTGGGGGGCTTGTGTCCGAAAGGGGTCACCTGTTTGGGGGGCTTGGGTCCAGATGGGGTCCCTTGTCTTGGGGCTGTGGTCCAGATGGGGTCACTTGTCTGGGGACAGCCTGAGGCGCTTACTTGCGTATTCATCATCACTGGATGATGAGGAAGGATGGAGGAAAGAAGGATCGGCCCCATTCATCCTCACTGGCCATTTCGGTGTCAATAAGAGCATATTTGGAGGCAACAAAAGCAAAGTTGTTTTTTTTGTTTGTTTTTTTTTTTAACTGTAAGGGGGGAAAAAAAACACCCCAAAAAAGAGGGGTTGCTGATTAGTGCCACTTGTGTGCAGCACTAAGCGGCGCTAGGGTGGTTTAAAAAAAAAAATTTAGGAATAAAAAAAACCCAACTGAACAGCGGCTAGGGGGCAGCAGAACACAGTCTGACCTACCTGTATTAGTTCTGGTGCTTGGACTGTTAGAGGCAGACACAGAAGAAAAGCCAGCAGCAGCTCCACTCCTGGATGGATCCTGGCCCTGGACATCGCCATAGTTATCCGCACTGTCCTGCATGACGGTGATTGGTGCTTTCTCACACAGCACCAATCACTGTTCTTTTCCAGCTTACCAGGTCACCAGAGCCCGGAAACCCCCTGCTCTGCTGTCATTGGCTGGTCTGAATTGACCAGCCATGGCCATGTATTTTTTGTTCAAGCCCTTCAGGACAAAGGACATAACTATACGTCCATTCTGCTCATGGACGTAAAATTATGTCCTTGGATGAAACAGGTGCCGAAGCCTGGGAGGATTCTCCCTCTGTTCATGATCGAGGCTGTGCAAAGCAATACCTCCGGTATCATAGCTATGGTGGCTGATCAGACTCCGCCCTAAGGCAAAATACTATCAGCTATGCCTATGATGGGCACAATACAATGCAGATAAGCCCTATGGTGGGAAAGCAAAAATTAAAAAATAATATACACACACACACACACACAGTGGTACCTTGGTTTAAGAGTAACTTGGATTAAGAGCATTTTGGTTTAAGAGCTCACAGGTTTTCAAAATTGTGACTTGGTTTAAGAGAATTGCTTTGGCGTAAGAGCTCCCTGTACTGGGTGGGAGGGGGAGTTGAGGAGGGGCATGGTCTGCATAGGGTGGTCTACAGCACTGTACTCTGACCCAGGAAGTCTCCCTCGCCTTCCAAATCATGGCAGATCCACTTCAGGCTGGGGCTTACATCAGGGGACAGGACTGTGAAGGTAATCTCTCCATAGTTGTAACCCCTCTCTCCCCGGACAGAGAGTGCTGCATGTATGTGCCCACATATGCCCTGCTCATTCCTTCATGCTCCCTGCAGTCTCTGTCAGTCCTTGTATTTCCCATCCTTGCCATTATGGGGATCTGCAGTTCCATCCTGTATTTACAAACTGCTGCTGTTTTGTCAGGTTTATGCACTTACTATACATTATACACTACATGGTAATTGCTATACTGTACAGTAACTTATAATATCACATATCCAGCTGTTTCTAAATCTTTGTTTAATTTGTTTTACATGTTGTTCAGAATAAAAAAAATAATTATTTTGGGGTGTGGAACCAATTGTCTGCATTTCAATGATTTCTTATGGCAACATTTGCTTTGGTTAAAGAGTGGATTTGGATTACAAGCACGGTCCCAGAACGAATTATGCTCGTAATCCAAGGCACCACTGTATTGCAATACATGCATAATCCCCATATTCCCCAATCCAAATAATAAATGTAGATAAAAAGTATACATATTTAGTATCACATAATGACGATGACAATAGAATTATCACATCATTAAACCTGCATTGTGACCGCAGAAAAATCAGGGTTAGATTCAAAAGGATAAGTTACAGCATCACAGAGCTATAACCACATAACGTAAAACAGGTCAGATTTCAAAAATGCGTTTTGGTCCTTCAAGTGATACTATCATCCCCTTACTCAATGTAAAGTTCTCCGCACCATGCCCAATCTTAGATGCTGCGCGTGATATATACCTGTATAACACTTGTCTGTGTAGTCTTTGTGCTCTAAAATCGCTTCTTTGGTGGACAGTGGCACTTTAGTGGGGCTTCAGCCTCTCCCAAGAGAGAGTGTGCTGTTCATCCCTTATACAGTAGTGCCTTGGATTACGAGCATAATTTGTTCCCGGACCATGCTTGTAATCCAAATCCACTCTTAAACCAAAGCAAATTTTCCCATAAGAAATTACTGATATGCTGACAATTGGT